>NC_091147.1:36520552-36665552 GCF_041381155.1 Argopecten irradians | reverse complement strand
ACTAGAATAATATAAACATAGCCTACCAAGATTATCCGAAACTGTTTTCTGCCTTTGAAACATCTGAAACATGAAGATCCAACGTTATTATACAGCATTTTACATTTAAAATGAACGCGATACATGTAATACACTAAAATAATACTTATTATACTTTCCACTCTATGCTTATTAGCACATTGAAATTATTATGATAATAACACCTTATTCAAGAACATTCGGGACTGATGCTTATTAATTTATTCATTTATGATTAGTATTATTTAGAGCACGTGATATAAAGATATCTGATTATATAGAATATTTGATTCTGAATATGGCACAAAGTTTTTACCAAAGTCATCATTATTTGTGTTTGTCGAGCCGTCGTGGCACAGCAGTTATCACCATCTCTGTCGAGTTTACCAATCATAGGGTTGTCATCATCGAACGGCCCTGTTTTGAGCTCACTACAAGGTTGACACAATTTCTGACCAACTTCTTTAGAATTTTGAAGCTGCTGTAAGTTGTGCTGCAGGTTCCCGACCAGCGTGAACAGGACAACGACACATATTGACAGTCCAATACAGAACACTACACTCAGAACCACGGTGACCAATATCGTCCGGTAGGTACTGCAGGATTTGGTTTTCACTCTGTTCACCTGTGGGAGAAGTTCCGTCTCAGAACTTTCGCTAATCGACCGGCCTGGATGTGCTCCACATGGTACCAATGACGAATACACGGGTGGTTTTTGGTTATGTCCACAAGGGGTCTGGGTGGAGGAGGCCATACTGAAAACTGAAAATACTTACATTGTATCTTACTAGAAATAGTAAAAATATAATTATTTTCATGGTGTATCTTGTAGCTTGTGATGTTAATTGTAACCATATCTTGTTTTCCCTGACATTGTCCTTGACACCACCTCATTTTTTCCCTTCAGTTGAGCGATTGCTCCCGTGAGGAAGGCTCTGGATTCTGACTCCTGGCCGAGACACATCATAGTCATCTATGAAACTTGTTAGTTTCTCTCCTGCTTAGCTCTTAGCATAAAGGGAATGGGACTACTCGTTAACCCGTTGTCAGTATAATGTGACCGGGTGGAATGTGTTGCCTTGTGTCTTTGGCGGCATGCTTTGGTGATATAGCTATATAAAGGGCAAAAGCTCCACTATACAAGAAGACATAACACGAACATACCACAGTCTCCCAAAACACGCACCGCAAACTACATATGCACCACACACCACATACATGGGAGGCCGTCCTTACATGACCCTGGCTGTTAATAGGACGTTTAATTAATCAAACAAACAAAAATAATCATAGTTTCACTATTCCGTTATGTTTGTTTGGGTAAGTTTGGCTAGTAAAATATCCTATAAACACTCATGGTCTTGAAGGACATGTCGGATATACAAAGGAGAGAAAACTCAGAGTACCCGAGGAAACACCGTCAAGCTCTTAGTATCGGTAAATGTGACATCGAATTCGAACACGCAGTACAGAGGTAGCGGTTATGTAAAAATGTCGAAAATTTAAAAATATTATTTTATAACCAAAGAGGAAGAAGCATGTCAGGTTTTACACTTCCTAGTTTAACGTTAGTGTATGACGTTATGTTCTTTATATATCCTATATTGATATTTAAAAACACCTATCGGGGTTTACACTCCGTCTTCTAGTTTAATGTCATTGTGTACAGGTCAAGTATATCCTATATTGATATTTAAATCCTATACTGCATACGATGTATATCAATACTTCCCAATACAATGTGACAGCGGAATACTCAAACATCAATAGTAATTGATCTCCTGTTATGGGTGGTGAAACGGGTGGTGGAGAGGCCGAACACTAACCGGCTGTTCTACTGATTGGTTTATCATCGATACAACACTTCTACATCCCAATTTTAAACTCGATAACTGTCACTGCCAAGAAACAAAATGAATCAAGAGCTTCCGTTATTGATGAGGCTGCAAAATGAAGAAATTCGCCACCAAATGATACCAACATTTTGAAAATTAAAATACTTTCAATGCATAGGTTGAAAATTTACAAGTACAAATAAGAACTGAAAATGGTTTTTGGTAATACTGCCATAATCATTTTACTATTAATATCTTCAGTGTCAGTGAAATGAGTATATACGGTCAGACTATGAAGCCAAGTTGTTGTCTACAATGTCATTTCATATTTCTACAGTATTATTATTAGTTGTAAAAAGTGAATGATGAAGGTATCTTTCTATCTAAACATACACAAGGCATATAAAACAAGAATTTAACAGTGCATAATATCTGTAATGTAGCTTATGTTTCTAAATGTTTAAAACGCATTATATATGTCTGTCTATCTGTTTGAATACTTTCACAGCTGTATTAATTAAACCTTTGGTTTTAGATAGATAAATGAAGAAAAAATAACTTGTCAAATTGTCGACCACTTACGGCACATATATCTTTAAATATGAAATTAAAATGACTTTATAAGTGATTGAAATAATCAAAAAAGCATCAGAAGATAATGCACAATTGTATATTTGATATTAATAATATAAAAAGATTTATCTAAATAAATATAAACTTCCAAATACTAGTTCTCCAGTGAAGATAAAAATTTGTCTAAATTTTGAAATATTTTATTATTATATTTATTTTTGGATGCAATAAGATACTACATAATTGAGTCTAACACTGTTCATAAACTATAAGAGTCCATGATAGGCAATAATAATCACACTTAAAATATGTAAATGTTTATCAACATTACCACAGGTAATACCTACCTTTGTAACCGTCTACCTACATACAGGTATCACCAGTACACCAGGTAGTAGGCACTACGATATCACAAGTTTGTAAACAATCAGCTGGCAGTGCATGCACTGTTCGGCGATGGGGAGATGATTTGTTATGATCATACCTTGCACTAGACACCGTATAAAAGTGACTGGTGTTACATAATTGGCTGAACGCCAATGCGTCCTGTATATATACATTTCGAGCTATTTCAATTTACTTTCTAGGTATCGCTACACAGGCTTACAGATTTTTTTTACCTTTCTACTTTCTTATTAGACTGATATCATTTGCTCCCCCTCTAAATAGATTTTTTGAATGTTTTAGCTATGTTTCTCTCTATAATGTATTTTGTAAACAGACTGACTTAAGTCTGAAGTTTGAATGTTATTTTAATATTGTGTGTTTTTGTAGTTTTAGTAATTTCGGGTTTTCAGCTTTTTATTATTCATGAATATGAATATCTTCATGGTTTGTTAAAATCAATTGAATGTACGTCCGCCAATGGATCTGTGTTGATAAATGTTGAAGATATCTCAATTTATTTCCTCTTACTACTAATAATAGCTGTATATGTACATATATGTACATACTCAAGTTGCAATCTGCTTTACATTCCAAATACAATTCTTTTCTTTAATTGCGTGACTTTACAGTATAAACTACATTGTTTGTCAATCTAGATAAAGTTTCAGCTATTATTTTTTGTGTTTTGAGTTTCTATGTTTATTCCATGCTTTTGTTCACATCTGTTTTACCTACATATATTCATGTTATGTTAATGACATAACTAAACATATTGTACATACATCTCTATTTATATTCAAAGGGAAAAGTAAGAATAAGAAATCTTCTCATATGTAAAGACCACTTATATGAGCTTTTTATTTAACGATTTATATTAAAAATTTTCACATCTATATCGTAAAGATAATACACTGCTGGTAGAGCCTACATATAACCAATAATTTGTATGCCTAATCGATACTTTCAAATATTATGTTTTTATGAACATATATTTGTCTTCTTTTATATCGTTAACAATTCTTCGTATTAACCTCCTGAAGTAGTCCTCAAATAAATAAATGTATATTTTAATTATTGACCAGACATTCACAAATACATATGGATATACACAAAACCAGTATGAAAAGGAAGTAATTACGCAACGTAACTCGTCACACTTGTTTTATGGTAATCTATAACCGTGTCATTGAGCAGTGAATCTAAGTGAGTCTAAGTACCTCCTTGGTTTTATAGCAAACTCAAAACAAGAGTAGTACTTTATTATGTAAAGATATTCTGCTTCAAGAGCTTTGAAAATCACATAAGTAACCCCTACATGTAACACACATTTACATGTTCCTAGATATTACCTGAATCTCCCTACTTATTACACATATCTACCTATCCCTATATATTACCCTAATCCTCTTACATATTATAAAAATCTACATGTCCCTAGATATTATCCATATCCCCCTACATATTACACACATCTACATATCCCTAGATATTATCCATATCCCCCTACATATTACACACATTTACATGTCCCTAGATATTATCCATATCCCCTTACATATTGCACACATCTACATGTCCCTAGATATTATCCATATCCCCCTACATATTACACACATCTACCTACATATTACACACATCTACATATCCCTAGATATTATCCATATCCCCCTACATATTACACACATCTACCTACATATTACACACATCTAACACACATCTACATATCCCTAGATATTATCCATATCCCCCTACATATTACACACATCTACCTATATATTACACACATCTACATATCCCTAGATATTATCCATATCCCCCTACATATTACACACATCTACCTACATATTACACACATCTAACACACATCTACATGTCCCTAGATATTATCCATATCCCCCTACATATTACACACATCTACCCACATATTACACACATTTACCTACATATTACACACATCTACATATCCCTAGATATTATCCATATCCCCCTACATATAACACACATCTACCTACATATTACACACATCTACATGTCCCTAGATATTATCCATATCCCCCTACATATTACACACATCTACATATCCCTAGATATTATCCATATCCGCCTACATATTACACACATCTACGTGTCCCTAGATACTATCCATATCCCCCTACATATTACACACATCTACATATCCCTAGATATTATCCATATCCCCCTACATATTACACACATCTAACACACATCTACATATCCCTAGATATTATCCATATCCCCCTACATATTACACACATCTACCCACATATTACACACATCTACCTACATATTACACACATCTACATATCCCTAGATATTATCCATATCCCCCTACATATTACACATATCTACCTATTCCTATATATTACCCTAATCCTCTTACATATTATAAAAATCTATATGTCCCTAGATATTATCCATATCCCCCTACATGTTACACACATCTACATGTCCCTACATACAACCTAAATATCCCTAGATATTACACACATCTACATATCCCTAGATATTATCCATATCCCCCTACATATTACACACATCTACATGTCCCTAGATATTATCCATATCCCCCTACATATTACACACATCTACATGTCCCTAGATATTATCCATATCCCCCTACATATTACACACATCTACCCACATATTACACACATCTACATGTCCCTAGATATTATCCATATCCCCCTACATATTACACACATCTACATATCCCTAGATATTATCCATATCCCCCTACATATTACACACATCTACATGTCCCTAGATATTATCCATATCCCCCTACATATTACACACATCTACCCACATATTACACACATCTACCTACATATTATACACATCTACATATCCCTAGATATTATCCATATCCCCCTACATATTACACACATCTACCTACATATTACACACATCTACATGTCCCTAGATATTATCCATATCCCCCTACATATTACACACATCTACATATCCCTAGATATTATCCATATCCCCCTACATATTACACACATCTACCCACATATTACACACACATCTACCACATATTACACACATCTACCTACATATTATACACATCTACATATCCCTAGATATTATTATCCATATCCCCCTACATATCACACACATCTACCTACATATTACACACATCTACATGTCCCTAGATATTATCCATATCCCCCTACATATTACACACATTTACATATCTCTAGATATTATCCATATCCCCCTACATATTACACACATCACATGTCCCTAGATATTATCCATATCCCCTACATATTACACACATCTACCCACATATTACACACATCTAACTACATATTACACACATCTACATATCCCTAGATATTATCCATATCCCCCTACATATTACACACATCTACCTACATATTACACACATCTACATATCCCTAGATATTATCCATATCCCCCTACATATTACACACATCTACATGTCCCTAGATATTATCCATATCCCCCTACATATTACACACATCTACATGTCCCTAGATATTATCCATATCCCCCTACATATTACACACACCTAACATACATCTACATATCCTATATATTACCCCAATCCCCTTATATATTACGGACCATCTGCTTATCCCCTTAAATATTACCCAAATCCCCCTAGATATTACCCAAATCCCACTAGATATTACCCAAATTCTACTAGACATTACCCAAATCCACTAGATATTACCTAGATTCTCTTACATATTACACACTTTTACATATCCTATATATTACCCCAATCCCCCTACAAATTAGAAACCATCTGAATATCCCTGACATTTCCCCAATTCCCCTCGATTATTACCCAAATCCCACTAAGTTTTACTCAAATCCCCCTAAATATTAACCAAATCCCACAAGACATTATCCAAATCCCCTCAAATATTATCCAAATTTCCATAGATATTACTCAAATCCCACTAGGTATTACCCAAATCCCTGTTTATATTACCCAAATCTCCCTAGATATTACCCGAATCCCCCTAGATATTACCCAAATCCCACTAGATATTACCCAAATCCCACTAGACATTACCTAAATCCGCGTAAATATTACCCAAATCCTCCTAGATATTACCCAAATCCCACTAGATATTACCCAAATCCCCCTAGATATTACTCAAATCCCCTTAGATATTTTTCAATGACCATGATCTTTTTACTTCTCATTAATACATTCTCGTTTATCATCAAATATGTACCCCCTACATATTACACAGATATCTTTCTAGATACATTATAATGACATCAAATATGTGCCTCATTAAATATCACACCGATCTTTTTCTAAATACATTATTCAATGACCATTATCTATTTATCTTTGGTTTATTTTTTTTTACGTCCTATTAACAGCCAGGGTCATGTAAGGACGTGCCAGGTTTGTTGGTGGAGGAAAGCCGGAGTACCCGGAGAAAAACCACCGACCAGCGGTCAGTACCTGGCAACTGCCCCACATGGGATTCGAACCCGCATCCCAGAGGTGGAGGGCTTGTGGTAATATGTCGGGACATCTTAACCACTCGGCCACCGCGGCCCCCATCTATTTATCTGCCGTAGACACATTACAGTTGATCATCAGATGTGTACTTCCTAGATATTGCACTAACCTTCCCTTATTACTTTTTACGACATATTTGATTTGGCATATGCGAAACCGTTTCAAACATATTGTTCATGTCATCGTAATTCGATTTTTATTCGGATACTGAGTACCTGCGAAGGGCGGAACGAAAAACAAATAAAAGAAACACATGAGTTCTATAACTGAAAGATAAATGTCTTCAGGTTTAAACATTGTGCTATGTTAGCATGTTCACTGCAACCTCATTATGTAACCTTACCAAATGCAGTTGACATTCCATAGTCGATGAACTTCCATTCACTTACTCTGTTGCCATTGTCAGTGTGATTTGTGATAACGGACAATGTCGATAATGGACTCTTTATTCCTTATAGATACTGAATGTCTTGATATTTTATTATAAACTTTAATAAAAACCAATAAATGTAAATATAAACATAGAACCGCATTCACTTGGCAATTGATGGGAGTTTGAATGCTAACTAGATAGCAAAAGTAAAGTGCGTTCATGCTGAATTTTCGGCTGTCAAGTTGGCATTGTTCGTCTCATTAATGCCAACTGAATACATTTCAATGCTTAAGACTATTTTGATAGACTTCCACGTGCTAACGTGCTAAATAACATCATGAGGGTTTTTTAATAACTAAGTTGTTGTATTCATGTGCGTGTGAATAAATTCAGCACCGCTTTAAGCTTATAATTGGCGATATTAGAGAAGACTGACAACCAGTGTTCTCCCTTAAGGACAAGGACCAGCTGACCTTAAAAGTTACTGGTCTGAATAAAAGTTACTGGTCCTTACAAAGTTACAATTCATACTTGTAGTTTATATACTTGCAAAGTAATAGTTAATATCCACCTATCTGTTTTAGTATCGTGCACTCTCAACAAAGTTGACTGAAAACCAGAATTTTACGAAAATCTGTTTTGTACAATTTAATCTTCAACCTTTATACAATGCTACTGCTATTTGTGTATAGTATATCTTTAGTACTCTATCAGAAATGGACCAAAAAGTTGCCAGTCAAAGGACCAGTTGCATGGTAAAACTTGTCTGCCCTACTATAAAGTTGCCGGTCACGGGCAGACGGACAGGCGTTTATTTTGAACGCTGCTGACAACTCTTTAGACAAAAATAATACTGTATTGCAGTGGATTCTTTTTCTATTATTAGCCATGGTACACGCAAACAATGAAGTAGGATTTTTTTTTTTTTTTTTTTTTTGGGGGGGGGAGGGGTCTATGTTCTGCAATTTTGCTGCAAGTTGATACTGTAAAACAACTTTCTTCCGCGATTTATTTTCGCGAATTTCATGGTCAATTCGCGAAAGGTTTTCTCCGCGAATTGATATCTTAATTATCTTAAGTTATCGAAATTTAGTAGCCGCGAAAGAGAGCTGGTTTACAATATCCTTGTTACCACATCTAAATCTATTAAATATGCTAACCCAACCCAAAATAACAATCAGTATATGATGCATCTATCATGACATGAATACTTCTATGGCAATGACCAATTCGCTTGCCAACTTCAAATTATGTCAATTTGCTTCTCAAAAAAACCCCCAAAAACAACACAGAACACAAAACATACCTTTGCTGTAATGTTTTTTTTTTATTCTTGTGATAATCAAATTGAATGTTTTTAAAGTTGCTAACATAA
The DNA here is from genome assembly GCF_041381155.1 of Argopecten irradians. Lineage (NCBI taxonomy): Eukaryota > Metazoa > Mollusca > Bivalvia > Pectinida > Pectinidae > Argopecten > Argopecten irradians. Next base: position 36,656,454 of record NC_091147.1, on the reverse strand, counting down.
AAAAAACGTATTTTGTAAAATCTGGTAAAGACAATATGCATAAAATTAATAAACTAAAAGTAAAAGAAATATTGAAAACATTTATTAGAAATATATATTCAGCAAGCATAAGATAAAAGCCTTATTTACAATTGATTATCCTCTGAATATATATTATAGATAACGATATAATATGTAATTTGACATGCAGATTTTTATAAAAAAAAGTACACAATAATCGGGGGGGGGGGGGGGGGGGGGGGGGGGGGTTAAATTTAAATAGGAATTTCACTTTGTATTCAGATACAATTTTGTAAGGTTTAATTTCAAAGCATCACTGTAGAATGTGTTTTTTTCTGATTTGGTTTAATGGTTTTCTGACTTGCCATAAGAAAACAAAGGAGAAGGTCCGTTAAGACCCGAATATGGCCTCAAAATTAATTCTCCAGTAAAGGACAACATATTTTGCCATATAACAGCTGAATACATTTGCTAACACACTACATCTCGAAAATATCCCGCATGTGCCAATTATGTTCACTATGACGTCATCAACATGCAGTTTCCCGCCATTTTTCACAACAATCCTTGAAAAATCATACTTTTTGAGTGGTTTTCTCTAAAAATGAATGTGGCCGCCTTCGTAGAGCAGAAAGAGATTTTCACACGTTGTGTATCGTGTGTTTACGCATATCCATGCAAAATGTAAAATTGCTCCAAGGTGGCGGCCAAATCCATTTCAAGCCTTTTCTAACCTAAAGATGATGAATTTCTAGCAAAATTTGGCGAGAAGAGGAAAATCATCAACTTGTTGACGTCATAGGTGGGAAACATCGTGTACATGGTTATAAAAAAATATGTTTTGATGAATGGCAAGTATGAGAGTATTTATTGATATGAAATTGATGGGGATCAGAGTTAATTTTTTTCGGCCTGAAAAATTAAGGCCAAATACTGGTCCTATCATATCTACTTCTTTTCCAAAGTTGCTTATCTCATTTCGCTTGTGAAGGTAAATACTGCCAAGTATAGTTTAGGTACATTGTATCATGGTAGAAGATACACTGGTCATGCTGATTTTTGATAAGTATTTTGTCTTATTGTATTTTCTATTGTAATATTCTATAATCTTTATTGTGTAATTGGTCCAGTACGTCAAGATGTGAGCAGTTCAGTGTTTTTACTAGTTTAACAAAAATGCGACACATTGAAATAAGAAAAAAAACGCACCTCTTCCTATGACTTGAAACAGTGTTACGCTCCAGTGGTAATCGGCAATAACAAATGAACATTATAACAATACACAAAAGGTATAACGTTAAACAATACAGATACATAATCATGAATATCTAAAACATGACCATGTGCGATAAAAAATGATTAAAAAACTAATGGGTTGATATCCATTATCTAACACAATGGAAAACATCTACACATGAAATCCACATCACTGCCAAGCTTCGTTGTAATGGATTCAGAAAATTCAGGAAATTAATATAAGGAGCCGTTTTAAAATATTTTCGACAACACCACCCCCCCCAAATAAAAATCAACAGCAACTAATTCAAAATTAAAGATAATGTCCAGGTCACTATGGCAACAATAATTTCGGCAAAAAAAGAACATGCATTAGCATTTACACATTATCCCCAATATTGCTATCAAAGTTAAAAAAATCTGTATGATTTTAAACAAATATAAATCCTAATAGCGCACAATTGAGCAACCCGATCGTATGGATTATCTCGCTTTGCCTAATGGCTGAGGCAGCTGATGTTGGTGACGGAGCGGAGTTCTTGGTGTTTGTTATCCAATCGTCGACCGTCGTTTCAAGTACGTCTAAAGGCATAGGGCCATTCGTCAAAAGTACAGTGTGGAAGTCCTTCAGGTTAAATAGCGAACCTGGGGAGAAAACAAAATATGTCTTGGAAATAAGGAGTTGAAAGAAAAGTCATAAGTCGAGAGTATAAGTCTTTCAGGTTAAATAGCGAACCTGGGGAGAAAACAAAACATGTTTTGGAAATAAGGAGTTGAAAGAAACATCATACTTACAGGATGGTTGCTGGTTACTAAAATATCCACATAAAAAATTGTATGGTTAAATTTTCCGGGATTAAAATGGAATCAAAGATAGATACGATAACCTCTTTAGCTTATTTACGTTAGAAATCAAGATATGTGCGAACATTCATCTTAACTGAATTTATTTCAAAGTATGTTTGCATTATTATATTCAGTACTATATTGTTCTTGAATGCATTTTCCGGAGTAAGTTGAACTATAGTTTTATCTATTGCATACCCAGTTCCGTTTCCGCCTTAGACCTCAGCTCCTTGATACGTATTTCTCCCACTTTGTATCCACACGCCTGACCCGGAAGGGTTATGTACCGGTTGACCTCGATAGTGGTTGCTTCGCGGGAGAAAGCAGTGTAGTTTAGCATGTATTCTATAGCTCTCTGTTGGTCCCAACTACAAAGTGATCAAATCATTAAGTAAAACACACTTGAACATATGAGATAGGTTTAATTAATCAATATCAACGATTTATAAACTGAATGAGATGTGAATATGTAAGTCATTATTGTAGTTAAGATATATATGGGCTGGAAATGATACATACAATATGTCTTCAGGTCAATTTGACGTGAATAAATCTTGACCTGAAATTGACCTTAATTTACCTAAAGGTATATTGCCTGTGTATGTAGTGAAAAAAGTGAGTGCGTTCTTTCATGTATGAACTTCTTCATCAAATGTTATAAACGTAAATTCCATTAAAAATCATATTTGGATATGTTATAGTTTTGATACGACAGATTTATTTACAATAACTAGACTCCATTAAGTTTATACTATAAATCACTTCAGTTTCATGATTCAACTTTTCGCGTAATTTCGAAAAGATCTCGAACGCGAATTAAATATTTCTCAAATAATTGTGTAAAATGTATACATGAATGTACGATTGTCAGTAAGAGACCTTGATCGCGAATTTATGTGTTTACAAATATGCTGAAAGTATCGAAGACGTTAACATATATTTTACTCCAAAGTTGAAGTGATTTGCAGTATTAACCTTAAAGAAATACTAGGCTGTGGATATAAACTCTCATTGTTATCTTTTGTTCTTAAATACGTACTTGAAATAATGTAGTCCGGTATCTACTACTAGCCGACAAGCCCTTAACATTTCGGCACTGTATCGCCCCATCCTGTCAAGGAATTGATTAGTTTTCTGAACAAAATCAATGTGTATAGCAAAAACTAATCTCATAAGTACATAAAAGGTTTCAAAAACGATAATATGGTAAACATATTTTTCTTTGTTGATTAACTTTAATCGCCTTCATCGGTCAAACAAAAATCAATACATCCAATAAAAGTATATTTTAATCTTTTGAAAATAAAAAAAACCCCACCAAAACCCGAGGGAATGTCTTTTGTCATGCATGCAACAAATCAAACATTAACAATATCATGATATAACAATGTGTATACAGATGTGATAAAATCACAGAATGGTTGGAAAATAATTGTAACTTACAGCTCATAATCGTCTTTATACAGACCCATCTCCTCACCGAGGTATTCCGTGTACAAAGCCCACCCCTATATCAACAATAAACTAGTTTTACATCTCATACAATTAGCATTATTATGTAAACTATTGAACAGAGCGATGTCTGAGTATGTCCATAGCTACGGTATAACTACGCCTTTACATCTAAAGTTACACATATTCTTACTCAATAACTAATACTTATAACTTTACTGAGATTTTCTTTTAGTTTTGTGTATGTTAGTTTATCCCGTTATTACACCAGGGTCATTTAAGAACGTGTCGGGTTTGTTGGTGAATGAAAGTCTGAGTACCCGGAGAAAAAACCACCGACATGCGGTCAGTATTTACATGGGATTCGAACTCGCAACCTAGAGGCGGATGGTTTGTGGTAATGTGTTAGGACATCTTTACCACTCGGCTACCACGACCGTACACGTACAAAGGGAAGTAGTTCTGCATTAACATTGGATATGGCTAGAACGTACAAAGGGAAATAATTCGTCATGAACATTTGTAATACCTAAATTCATAAGAAAATAATAATAATCCATATGAGATTAAATTTCGACAATAAAAGTATCCAAGCTCGCTAGGTCTTACCTCAACGTATGCTGTATAAAACGGAAAATAGAAAGGTGGCTCATAATAGGAGAGTTGTGGTTGCCTTCGGTAATCAGGCAAGTTGGCCCTGAGAGCAACGATGTGCTAAAACGATAAACACAGCTAGTCATGCCCACAACTAATCAAATAAATAAATGAAAAGTGTGAATAAGCAAAACGAAAAAAACCCACTTCATTGGAGCATATTCCTCTGAAACCACGACGATCAAAACCACGACAATAATGTTCATGAATATGTTGTATTATGCAGTATCTGTTTACCTACCTGGAGATGATGACCAGGGATCGCCTCGTGCAAAGCAAGATTCATGTAATCATACGTAGGGCTGAAATACAGTTATCATAAAACCATACCAGTAGTGCTGATATACAATCATAATGAACTCATAGGTAGGGCTAAAATTAAATATTATCATTAATTCATAGATTCTCTGAATAATGTAGGAAATCGTGACCGAAAAGAAAAAAAGTTCATAGAAAGAAAAATCATATTCTCAATCTTGAGAGAGATATTGTTTACATATATCGGGTTTGAGTCACTAAAAAATCTTTAAAATATGTAACAGTCTGAAGAGATACCTGAATAGGTTTTGGTATTTTTACCGTAAATACATTTTTAATCGATAATCTTTAAAAAGACCTTAATATTACTTAACTGATTTTTTATTTACATATAGAGATTGAATCGATATGTATTCTTATTAAAGCGAAGCGTTTTATGAAATTGAGTCCATCCTTGGTTTGGATTAGTCTATACCCAATTGTTAAAACTTATACGCATTGTGGCAAACGTATAAAAATGATGGTTTCCTATGATACAATATATATGCCGTCGACCAAACCAGAGTCCGTTAAACGTTAACCTTTATTTACTTGTAAAACATTACAGGTATAATCAAAGTTTCCGACTAGTAAAATTGGTGAAAACTGGTATGAAAAATTGGTTATACGTGGCAGTAGTAAACAAAAGTTATTTCATGAGAACCTTGTGGTAAGATTTTTCAGTTCTCAGTCTATGACTTGGTGGACAGAAGGATTTAACCAAAGACAAATTGCTTTTCAACCAAGATATAATCATAATGTTTAAAATATAAAATATCATACTGCTCTTTTGGCCTGTATACATTTACGTAGAATGATCCTGGTTGGCCTTCTGTAGCAGGGCTGTATGCGCCACTGGGACCATCATAAGGCAAGCTCCGTACTCTGTCGACATAATAGTAACATCAATCTTATATACCCTAACAACATAATAGTAACATAAAGTTTATGTACCATAAAGTTTATGTACCCTGACGACATAGTAGTAACATAAAGTTTATGTACCCTGACGACATAGTAGTAACATAAACTTTATGTACCCCACGACATAATAGTAACATAATTTAACATAAACATTTATGTACCCTGACGACATAATAGTAACATAAAGTTTATGTACCCTGACTTCGACATAATAGTAACATAAAGTTTATGTACCCTGACTACTTAATAGTAACATAAAGTTTATGTACCCTGACGACTTAATAGTAACATAAAGTTTATGTACCCTGACGACATAGTAGTAACATAAAGTTTATGTACCCTGACGACATAATAGTAACATAAAGTTTATGTACCCTGACGACTGACGACATAATAGTAACATAAAGTTTATGTACCCTGACGACATAATAGTAACATAAAGTTTATGTACCCTGACGACATAATAGTAACATAAAGTTTATGTACCCTGACGACATAATAGTAACATAAAGTTTATGTACCCTGACGACATAATAGTAACATAAATTTATTACCCGACAACAATATAGTAACATAAAGTTTATGTACCCTGACGACTTAATAGTAACATAAAGTTTATGTACCCTGACAACTGATATTAGTAACATAAATTTATGTACCCTGACACTAATAGTAACATAAAGTTTATGTACCCTGACGACATAGTAGTAACATAAAGTTTATGTTGACGAACATATAGTAACATAAACTTTATGTACCCTGACGACACTTAGTAGTAACATAAACTTTATGTACCCTGACGACATAGTAGTAACATAAAGTTTATGTACCCTGACGACATAGTAGTAACATAAAGTTTATGTACCCTGACGACATAGTAGTAACATAAAGTTTATGTACCCTGACGACATAGTAGTAACATAAAGTTTATATACCCTGACGACATAATAGTAACATAAAGAGTTTATGTACCCTGACGACATAATAGTAACATAAACTTTATGTTCCCTGACGACATTAGTAGTAACATAAACTTTATGTACCCTGACGACATAGTAGTAACATAAATTTATGTACCCTGACGACATAAGTAACATAAGTTTATACCCTGACGACATAGTAGTAACATAAAGTTTATATACCCTGACGACATAGTAGTAACATAAAGTTTATGTACCCTGACGACTTAATAGTAACATAAAGTTTATGTACCCTGACGACATAGTAGTAACATAAAGTTTATATACCCTGACGACATAATAGTAACATAAAGTTTATGTACCCTGATCGACATAATAGTAACATAAAGTTTTATATACCCTGACTACATACCAGTAATAGTAACAATAACATAAAGTTTATGTACCCTGACCCACCCCCCCCAAAACTAACATAAAGTTTTTGTACCCCTGACGACGTAGATAGTAACATAAAGTTTATGTACCCTGACAGACTACTTAATAGTAACATAAAGTTTATGTACCCTGACGACTTAATAGTAAACATAAAAAGTTTATTATACCCTGACTACTTTATAGTAACATAAACTTATGTACCCTGACGACATAGTAGTAACATAAACTTTATGTACCCCATGACGACATAGTAGTAACATAAACTTTATGTACCCTGACGACATAGTAGTTACCCTTTATGTACCCTGACGACATAGTAGTAACATAAACTTTATGTACCCTGACGACATAGTAGTAACAATAAACTTTATGTACCCTGACGACATATACCCTACGACATAATAGTAACATAAAGTTTATATACCCTGACGAAACTAATAGTAACATAAAGTTTATGTACCCTGACGACATAGTAGTAACATAAAGTTTATGTACCCTGACGACATAGTAGCAACATAACTTTATACCCAACGACATTTATAAACTTTTATGTACCCAACGACATAATAGTAACATAAACTTTATGTTCCCTGACGACATAATAGTAACATAAAGTTTATGTACTCTGTCGACATAATAGTTACCTAAATTATATATACCCTGTCGATATACATAAATCTTATTCTCCCTGGCGATATAACAGTAACATAGATTTTATATAAACTGTCGGGATAATAGTAACATAAATCTAATTACCCTATGTACCCTGTCGACATAACAGTGACATAGATAGTATGTACCTAAAACATCGTTTGTACCATGTCGATATAAAAGTAAGATACACAAAATATGTATATCTTTTGTACCATGCCGATATAAAAGTAAGATACACAAATATGTATCTTTTGTACCATGTCGACAAGAAAGTAAACATTAATCTTCCGTAACATGTCGACATAAAAGTAAAACACATGTTATATACCATTTGAACACAATATTAAAATAAATCTTCTGTGACCTATCTACATGGAAGTAAAATAAATCTTTTGTACCTTGTTGGCGTAAATGTGAATTTTAATTGCTGTACGTTGTCGACATAACAATACAATAACCCGATCCAAATGATACCCCTCCTTAACTTACACTACAGGTATATCTGGAATGTCCTCGAAATATTCCGAAATCTTTGGGGCAATCCGATCATGGATCATGTTCTCATATTCCTGGATAATTTGTTCCTAATAAGAAATCATGACAATAGAAAATTTAATTTTAGAACAATAGGGTTTTTTAATAATTCGATGTAGTACAAAATAATTGCTTTTGTCTCATTTATACATTTTGATATTACAAAAAGCGAATACGTTAATTACAGGATTAAGATTAACCAATGAATAACAATATTAGAAACAGATAAGATGTAATAATTGTCAACCAGTAGGCCAACTTATACTTCCATCGCCACAAATATGCCAATGATTTCAGACATATGTATACTCGTTCCAATATAGTTCTCGCATCTAAATTGAAAAAAAGGATTAGTATCACCAAGTGTCATTGAAACCCCTCGAATAGCCGTTTAATCGTTTTATAAAAAGGGACACAAAAGGATTAGAACTTGGGTTTTGAATGAGAAAATGTCCTCTACTTAATCGACGTCACATGACCAATAATTCCTTGTTAGGTGATCAAAAGCTAGAGTATTAAAGTACTTAATCCCAATACCGCAGATTTTTTTTGTGAATTTTATAAAATTTTATTTACCGCATTATCCAAAATGAATCGTGAGTCGTTGTTTAAGGAAGCATAATACTCCTTCACAGTGCCGTCAAATTGTTGTTTCTGCATCACCTGTTAGAGGGAAAAAAGAACGTATCAGGCCCTACATGCCATAACATATAAGGAATAAATCTATGTGTTTTTCATCATACATATTTCACTTATATGATACAGACTATGAATAGATCAAATGCGAATATTCTGATACAGACTGGAAACCATGAAGTTTAAGCATCTAAGCCGAATATACGTAATACCATATCATGATATAAGGAAAATATATTGACATTAGAGTAGTTCAGGAAGGTTCTTAAGCTAATATTTCCCATACCTTCAATGTTTGCCCTTGAGAAATGTTACACTCTCTAGCTTCTGTATCATTTTGGGAAATTATAGGTTAAGGAATGTTTATAAAGCTTTAGATCAGGAAAAATAAGTAAATATTTAGTAATAAACGTGGTAAAAAGTGCAGAAGATGGGCATAATATCAATCAACCGGGTTTGAGTATCATGTATGAATTGTGTCTTATGAATTTCAATGTTTTTCTGTAACGAGTTAACTACGATAACAGGTGAAATATCAAAAAAAAGAATAGCCTACATTTAACATGTTTTGGTAGATCCTCTGAACCTCTTGTAGACCCAGATTGTGAACTTCCTCTGGCGTCATGTCCGCTGACAGATGCCATTTAAGACATGCCTTATAGAATTCCGCACCATTGTCTATAGTGTTTACCCCTGTATCGGGTCTGGTGTTATTCATGTAAACCTGTCGAAAACAATACAGCCTATTAATCAAATGAGAAAAACCCAGCATTTTTCTAACAATCACAAATCAAATACCACTGAAAAATAGCATAGAAATAAAACATAATAACAATAGAGTCAGGACATCTTCATCTTTTCAGCTTTCCACGAGAAAATGCTTGACTGAAAAAATCTGTAAAAAGAACTCTACAAAATACTGCATATAATACTGGGTTGTAAACGTATGTCCGGAGGTAATCTTATAATCAAATATAATCAAATAATAAAGGAATGCAAAAGTTTCGAAACCAGAGGTGTCACAGTAAAATGGAAATTCAACAACACTTTTAATATTAATTAAAGTAAAATGATAACCGAATCTATATAGGGTAGTTATATTGGTTGAAAAAAACCAAAAGAATTCTCAAAAAAATGTAGGTAAATGTAGATTAGGTATCAAAATTTAAACATAGATGCATTCGCCATTATACGCTAATAGGATCTCCATGTTTAATTTGATGATAATTTTAAAAATAACACTTATATGTTTCAAACTCAAGATTAAGCATGGTGTTGAACAGTTAGCACGATAGACTCAGCTTAAAACCATTTCTTCATGGCTTGTTTGTTACCTCCGGTGCGTCACATTCAGTTGACCATAGGTCTTATGAACATTCATTTAAAATAGGCCAAACAGATGTGCTGTTTTAAAATTGACCTTGGTGTATTCTTAGATGTCAGGCGTCTTAAATAGTGAATGAAGTCATGAACATATTATTTTAATTATGATTAGCACAATAACGAATATGCAGAATCAATATAAATGCTTTAAAAATGATACAAATAACATTTCCCCACTCCATTTGTACTCTACATGTAACAATACATGTAAATATAATGACTTTAACTTACGTTTTCAATAAAAGCTTTTAAATCAGTGAGAGCTTGAATGACCTCCTGAATAGCTGCCGCTCCCCTCGTTCGTAAATCATGTCTGTAATATATGTTACATACTGTCGAACTTATAATATTCGGGAACAAATTGTTGCGATTGCATCATTACATAAAAACGTATAGTTGAATGTGATAGCAGCAGTATCGAAATTATTTTCGGCAAAATGTCTACAATTTAAGAATATTGGATTGTGCTATCTGAGTTTTACAACCAATATAGAAGGCTCTTGATATAGGTTTTTTCCAATATGTGATAATATTCCTTCATTTCTTAGTTACAAACTTAAGTAGCATGTTACAAACAATGGTCATCTTTATCATACTTAAAATAGTCAAGAATACATGAGATTTATGAATATTATCAAACAACCATAATAGCTTTTAGACAATGTTATTTAAATCTTCCTCTGTTAAAACGTTTGAAATAGACATAAGTATCATCATATAGTTAGACATACGTATCGCCTTCTATTTGAAATTCTTTAGGTCGACATACTTATCTTCTTCTGTGAGTTGTTCTGTAGAATTCAGTCGCTCTCTAAAAGGTCCATAGAGGTAAGAGTCCTTTGAGTTATTGACGAGACTGGGCACAATTTGTGCTGGAACTGCCTCCTACAAAAACATACAGGTTAAGTTATTATGATCTGTTTGCAAGTGGCCAACGACAATGACAATAAATCGAAAGAACAAATCTTTGGTTCAAATACATTAAATAGAATTTGTGTTTCATTATAGGAAAGTAAATACATTAAATAGAATTTGTGTTTCATTATAGGAAAGTATATACATTAAATAGAATTTGTGTTTCATTATAGGAAAGTATATACATTAAATAGAATTTGTGTTTCATTATAGGAAAGTATATACATTAAATAGAATTTGTGTTTCATTATAGGAAAGTATATACATTAAATAGAATTTGTGTTTCATTATAGGAAAGTATATACATTAAATAGAATTTGTGTTTCATTATAGGAAAGTATATACATTAAATAGAATTTGTGTTTCATTATAGGAAAGTATATACATTAAATAGAATTTGTGTTTCATTATAGGAGAGTATATAAGTTCACGTTATCACCATTGTATAGAGCTTACATCATCACGTAGTCTGCACGAAAACGATGCTAAAGGAAATAAATTTTTAACAATAAAGTAACTGAAGACTTGAAATAAAATATTGGAGAAGAGCAAACTTTTATATTTTTTTTATTTTAGGCCCAGTGATTTGCGTTCATGACAGTTACAAGAATCTTGTTTAATTTGCTTAAATAATATTTTGTCTAAGAGAACCATCATTGATTCGATAGACATACTATGGAAAATCGGTGAAGTGTTCTGTTCAATGTGATCGCTAACGCCATGGAATCTATAACTTCTTGGATCTACAAAAAAAAGAAAAAGAGAATGTATCTTTATAGCAAGGTCAGTAATCTACATAATTCCACGGATATATATGACAGTAAATGATAGACTTAGCAATATACATTTGTAACCGGGCTATGTTTATTTACTCTGGCATTTCTTGTGTCCAGAGACAAGTATTCTTTGCCATGTACAGACACCACGACTTCTCCGAGTCACGCTGTTAACAACTGCCACCTACTCCAACGTTACAATCTCTGTCCCTGTTCTACCCCAGGAACAACCCCAGGCTGGTACGTGACAGTGGTAAGATGTTTCAAAGAAGGACATTGTCAGTCGTGCCAGGGGTTTTTACCATGACATCGGCTAGGTGCCTTGGGTCAAGACTCTGGAAGTCGTGCCAGGCTTTGTTTCCATGACAGTGGTAAGGTGCATCGGAGAAGGACACCGACAGTCGTGCCAGGGATTGTCATCCTGACATCGGTTTGGTGCCTCGGATCAAGACTCTGGAAGTTGTGCCAGAGGTTGTCACCATGACATCGGTTAGGTGCCTTGGATCAGGACTCTGGCAGTCGTGCAGGGGTTGTCACCATGACATCGGTTAGGTGCCTTTGATCAAGACTCTGGAAGTCGTGCCAGGGTTTGTCACCATGACATCGGTAAGGTTCCTTGGATCAAGACTTTGGAAGTCGTGCCAGGCTTTGTCACCATGACATCGGTTTGGTGCCTTGGATCAAGATAATGGAAGTCGTGCATGGCTTTGTCACCATGACAGTGATAAGGTGCATCGGAGAAGGACACCGACAGTCGTTTCAGGAGTTGTCACCAAGACAGTGGTAAGGTGCCTCGGAGTCGTCACCAAGACAGTGGTATGGTTCCTCGGAGTCGTGACTAAGAGAGTGATAAGTTGCCTCGGAGTCGTCACCACGACAGTGGTAAGGTGTCTCGCTCAACAGGACTCTGGTAGTCGTGCCTGGGGAAGTTGCCAAGACACCGGTTAAGTGCCTCTGAGTTGGACACTGTCAGTCGTGCCAGGAGTTACACCGGGACTGTTGTAAGTAAGGTGCCTCGGGGTTGGATTCTGGCAGTCGTGAAAGGAGTTATCACCAGAGTATAAAACATGACATGCCTTGCAATAGGATGCTTACAGATCAGCGGCAACTGTTACTACTAGGACTCAAGTGTAGGGGTGGTATCTGTACATTGATTAGAGTACAGGTCATTTGCAAGCTTTGTTTGTTAAATAACGTCATATTGACAGCCAAGGTCATATAAGGGCAGTCTCTCATGTATGCGGTGTGTTGCATATATGCAGGTGTGTGTTTGGAAGAGTCCGGTTATTTATGTTGTGTCTTTTTGCCCTTTTTGTAGTGCTATATCACCGAAACATGCCGACATGAAGGCACCAAGCAACACACTTCACCCAGTCATATTAAACTGACAACGGGGGAACCAGTCGCCCTTCTCCCGTTAAGCTGATTGTGAGGCAAGGGTTACAGACGATGACACTGAGACAATTTCGAGAATACCACAGGACGCGGTACATAGTATATTTACATCGGATGACGCATGGCTAGGCAGACGATAGGGACAGAGGCCTGTGTGCATACTGTATATATCTTGTAAATATTGTTGAAATGTTCGACCAGGTTACCGATGATCCCCATTGTTTCTGGAGCAGATAGCTCCGTCTAAATTTGAAAGGATATAATTTTACTTTTGGCTAATTCAATAGATTTTAATGTGTTTATCATCCTACCAGTTTTGGCATTCCTTTAAGTTGTACTATGTAATTCTCAAAGTCCCCTCGAGTGTTGGTGGATGCCATTCCAGCTGGGGAATATAAGTGGATCCCTCCTAGAAAGTTCACTGGATTTATAGAACTGTATCTGTACAAAAATCAATACAGAATATAACAATCTATGCGATCAGCGCAGCATGTATCACGAAATAACATACAACAAACAGTATACATACTACTGATTGGAAACATTGGCAACTTAATCATAATATTCGACACGGCGTAGGAAACTCAGCTATATCGTCAGGTTTTTTGTTAATTACTTTTTAGTATATTACAGTCGAGACTGTCTTATGTGACTTTCCAAGGGACCATCACAAAAAGTCACATAAGACAGGGAGTCACTTAAGGCAGTCCAAGTTCATCCGCAACATCACTGTACAAAAATCTGTCTTTAATTGTCTGTTAATTTATTCTTCATTATAAATATATCAATTACCTGATTTTTATTTAATTAAAAATCATTTAGATCTAGTTATAAATTACAAGCAGACATACATTGATGCTTGGTTTTAAACTTTGTTCAAGAAAAAAAATCTATCTGGAGGGGGTGCATTTTTGGGTTAAAAATCTCATTTTTTTGCAATTAAAAAAAAAAAATTGTGTGTCATGGTTTTTCAGGCTTGAAAACAAATACAAAAATCACACTTGTCAGAAAACAACCATAGCAAAACAATTGCAGATGTTGTGTAAATTAAATAAACCCATTACTACTGTACAGTAGAGGTACCATTTTTAAAAAATGGCCGAGTGGTTAAGATGTACCGACATATTACCACATGCCCTCCACCTCTGGGTCGCGAGTTCGAATCCCATGTGGGGCAGTTGCCAGGTACTGACCGCAGGTCGGTGGTTTTTCTCCGGGTACTCCAGCTTTCCGCCACCAACAAACCTGGCACGTCCTTAAATGACCCTGGCTGTTAATAGGACGTTAAACTAATCAAACCAAACCATTTTAAAACCTGGGCTTTATTTTGCTGAATTTTACAAATCTACTGTACTCTGCTACCAAATGGCGGCCATTACAGAAGCCCAAGTCGTGTGCATTTGTTTTTAAAAGACTTTTTGGTGTTATGAAGAAAATATAGGGTTTTCTGACTATGGGATGGCAGTTATAATGACTGTTTACTCATATCAAAGAACGAAATTATGTTTGGTCGTAAATGCCATGTACAAAACAAGAAGAGAGTCACCCACGACTAATCCACGCCAAGCCATAGGATGATACGGTCAGCTGACGGTAGGCAAAATAAAACATGCCGATTTATTTAATGTGTTCCGTTATTAATTGTCAATGTTTACCATTGTTTAGTATTGAGAGATATCTGAATGATATCTAGCCTTTTTAATAGTTTAAGGCATAATTTTTGTGGAAAAAAAACGATCTTTCATGATCCGTCAAAAACTGGTTACACAGTAATGTACTCTTATCGTAGTCAACAGTCGATGTTTAGTTCGATGTTCACACCTCTTTATCTATCATAATTATGGCCTCAGGCGAATGAAAAGTCGCTCAAGACAGACTTTTTTATGATGTTTGGGTTGTAAAAACATGGTCGCTTGTCACTTAAGACAGGGAGTCGCTGAAAACAGACCCATTATATAGCAAAATACGTTGGGGGGTCTCAAGTAAGGTCACATAAGACAGGGAGTCGCTACATACAGGGGGTCGCTCAGACAGTTTAGTATATTAGTTTAAACTAATTAATATAATTATCAAGCTTGACGTGGTGACGTCATTATAACTTCGATGTTTTGTTATAGCAGAATCAATTATTCCTTTATGATATTCATACCAGAAAACTGGATTGTGTGCCTTTATATACTATAACTATCTTTTTGTTGGTTGTGTATGTCAAAAGCTATAGCATTTTGAAAGTGTAAGGTGAATTATGGGGCACCCTGTAATTCTAACCCAGCTTTCGTTTTCTGTAGAAACGCATAAGAAACGCATAAAGGAAAATATTTACTTAGAATGTTACTTTAGGACATTTTAATTTTACAGATTGTGAGGAAAAATAACCATTGTAGGGATTTCGCGTGCGATTTTGCCCGCGTATATTGCAAAATCAGTAAAAATAATTAATCTACCACATTTACATTAAAGCGTTTTACCTATAAAACGGGGGGAAAAGCCACAAAAAGTTATAAGTGAAGACGTCACTGCGAAAATAAGCGGTTTTATAGTATATTCCATTTAATTTGTAAATTTTAATTTTCTAAATTCACTGTACTGCATTACATGCATATACAGGTGGTCCCATAGTACAATGCAACCACAAAAGCAATGAATTACTGTACAAAACGAAAAAAATCATGTCAGAGTTGTCATAATTACAGTGTCCACTGGTAAGATGTATGAGTCGTCTTACAGTGCCCATTGATGCATAGTGCTCATTGTTGTCACTATTTATAAGATGTATGGACTGTCTTACTTACAGTGCCCCCTGGTGCCCCTGTATATGATATGTATGTGTCGTCTTACAGTGCCCCCTGGTGCCAATGTATATGATATGTATGGGTCGTCTTACTTACAGTGCCCCCTGGTGCCACTGTATATGATATGTATGGGTCGTCTTACTTACAGTGCCCCTGGTGCCCCTGTATATGATATGTATTGGTCGTCTTACTTACAGTGCCCTCTGGTGCCCCTGTATATAATATGTATGTGTCGTCTCTACAGTGCCCCCTGGTGCCAATGTATATATATGTATGTGTCGTCTTACTTACAGTGCCCCCTGGTGCTCCTCTATATAATATGTATGGGTCGTCTTACTAACAGTGCCCCCTGGTACCACTGTATATGATATGTATGGGTCGTCTTACTTACAGTGCCCCCTGGTGCCCCTGTATATAATATGTATGGACCGTCTTACTTACAGTGCCCCCTGGTGCCCCTCTATATAATATGTATGAGTCGTCTTACTAACAGTGCCCCCTGGTGCTCCTCTATATAATATGTATGGGTCGTCTTACTTGCAGTGCCCCCTGGTGCTTCTCTACTTAAGATGTATAGATCGTCTTACTTACAGTGCCCCCTGGTGCTTCTCTACTTAAGATGTATAGATCGTCTTACTTACAGTGCCCACTGGTGCCCCTGTATATAATATGTATGGCTCTTCTTATTTACAGTGCCCCCTGGTGCTCCTCTATATAATATGTATGGATCGTCTTACTTACAGTGCCCCCTGGTGCTTCTCTACTTAAGATGTATGGATCGTCTTACTTACAGTGGCCCTGGTGCACCTCTATATAATATGTATGGCTCGTCTTACTAACAGTGCCCCCTGGTGCTCCTCTATATAATATGTATGGGTCGTCTTACTTGCAGTGCCCCCTGGTGCTTCTCTACTTATAGATGTCTTACTTACAGTGCCCCCTGGTGCTTCTCTACTTAAGATGTATAGATCGTCTTACTTACAGTGCCCACTGGTGCCCCTGTATATAATATGTATGGCTCTTCTTATTTACAGTGCCCCCTGGTGCTCCTCTATATAATATGTATGTGTCGTCTTACTTACAGTGCCCCCTGGTGCTTCTCTACTTAAGATGTATGGATCGTCTTACTTACAGTGCACCCTGGTACCCCTGTATATAATATGTATGTGTCGTCTTACTTACAGTGCCCCCTGGTGCTTCTCTACTTAAGATGTATGGATCGTCTTACTTACAGTGCCCCCTGGTACCCATGTATATAATATGTATGGACCGTCTTACTTACAGTGCCCCCTGGTGCCCCTGTATATAATATGTATGGCTCGTCTTACTTACAGTGCCCCCTGGTGCCCCTGTATATAATATGTATGGATCGTCTTACTTACAGTGCCCCCTGGTGCTTCTCTACTTAAGATGTATGGATCGTCTTACTTACAGTGCACCCTGGTACCCCTGTATATAATATGTATGTGTCGTCTTACTTACAGTGCCCCCTGGTGCTTCTCTACTTAAGATGTATGGATCGTCTTACTTACAGTGCCCCCTGGTACCCATGTATATAATATGTATGGACCGTCTTACTTATAGTGCCCCCTGGTACCCCTGTATATAATATGTATGTGTCGTCTTACTTACAGTGCCCCCTGGTACCCCTGTATATAATATGTATGTGTCGTCTTACTTACAGTGCCCCCTGGTACCCCTGTATATAATATGTATGTGTCGTCTTACTTACAGTGCCCCTTGGTGCCCCTGTATATAATATGTATGGCTCGTCTTATTTACACTGCCCCATGGTACCCCTGTATATAAGATGTATGGACCGTCTTACTTACAGTGTCCCCTGGTACCCCTGTATATAATATGTATGGGTCGTCTTACAGTGCCCCTGGTGCCAATGTATATAATATGTATGTGTCGTCTTACTTACAGTGCCCCCTGGTACCCCTGTATATAAGATGTATGGACTGTCTTACTTACAGTGTCCCCTGGTACCCCTGTATATAATATGCATGTGTCGTCTTACTTACAGTGCCCCTTGGTGCCCCTGTATATAATATGTATGGCTCGTCCTATTTACACTGCCACCTGGTGCCCCAGTATATAAGATGTATGGGTCGTCTTACTTACAGTGCCCGCTGGTGCCCCTTTATATAATATGTATGAGTCGTCTTACTAACAGTGCCCCCTGGTGCTCCTCTATATAATATGTATAGGTCGTCTTACTTGCAGTGCCCACTTGTGCCCCTGTATATGATATGTATGGGTCGTCTTACTTACAGTGTCACCTGGTGCTTCTCTACTTAAGATGTATGGCTCGTCTTATTTACACTGCCACCTGGTGCCCCTGTATATAATATGTATGGACCGTCTTACTTACAGTGCCCCCTGGTACCCCTGTATATAATATGTATGTGTCGTCTTACTTACAGTGCCCCCTGGTACCCCTGTATATAATATGAATGTGTCGTTTTACTTACAGTGCCCCCTGGTGCCCCTGAATATAATATGTATGGACCGTCTTACTTACAGTGCCCCCTGGTACCCCTGTATATAATATGTATGTGTCGTCTTACTTACAGTGCCCCCTGGTACCCCTGTATATAAGATGTATGGACCGTCTTACTTACAGTGCCCCCTGGTACCCCTGTATATAATATGCATGTGTCGTCTTACTTACAGTGCCCCTTGGTGCCCCTGTATATAATATGTATGGCTCGTCTTATTTACACTGCCACCTGGTGCCCCAGTATATAAGATGTATGGGTCGTCTTACTTACAGTGCCCCCTGGTGCCCATTTATATAATATGTATGAGTCGTCTTACTAACAGTGCCCCCTGGTGCTCCTCTATATAATATGTATGGGTCGTCTTACTTGCAGTGCCCACTGGTGCCCCTGTATATGATATGTATGGGTTGTCTTACTTACAGTGTCACCTGGTGCTTCTCTACTTAAGATGTATGGCTCGTCTTATTTACACTGCCACCTGGTGCCCCTGTATATAATATGTATGGACCGTCTTACTTACAGTGCCCCCTGGTACCCCTGTATATAATATGTATGGGTCGTCTTACTTACAGTGCCACCTGGTGCCCCTGTATATAATATGTATGTGTCGTCTTACTTACAGTGCCCCCTGGTGCCCCTGGATATAATATGTATGGACCGTCTTACTTACAGTGCCCCCTGGTACCCCTGTATATAATATGTATGTGTCGTCTTACTTACAGTGCCCCCTGGTGCCCCTGTATATAATATGTATGGACCGTCTTACTTACAGTGCCCCCTGGTACCCCTGTATATAATATGTATGTGTCGTCTTACTTACAGTGCCCCCTGGTGCCCCTGTATATAATATGTATAGCTCGTCTTATTTACACTGCCACCTGGTGCCCCAGTATATAAGATGTATGGGTCGTCTTACTTACAGTGCCCGCTGGTGCCCCTTTATATAATATGTATGAGTCGTCTTACTAACAGTGCCCCCTGGTGCTCCTCTATATAATATGTATAGGTCGTCTTACTTGCAGTGCCCACTGGTGCCCCTGTATATGATATGTATGGGTCGTCTTACTTACAGTGTCACCTGGTGCTTCTCTACTTAAGATGTATGGCTCGTCTTATTTACACTGCCACCTGGTGCCCAAGTTTATAAGATGTATGGACCGTCTTACTTACAGTGCCCCCTGGTACCCCTGTATATAATATGTATGTGTCGTCTTACTTACAGTGCCACCTGGTGACCCTGTATATAATATGAATGTGTCGTTTTACTTACAGTGCCCACTGGTGCCCCTGGATATAATATGTATGGACCGTCTTACTTACAGTGCCCCCTGGTACCCCTGTATATAATATGTATGTGTCGTCTTACTTACAGTGCTCCTGGTGCCCCTGTATATAATATGTATGGACCGTCTTACTTACAGTGCTCCTGGTGCCCCTGTATATAATATGTATGGACCGTCTTACTTACAGTGCCCACTGGTGCCCCTGTATATAATATGTATGTGTCGTCTTACTTACAGTGCCCCCTGGTGCCCCTGGATATAATATGTATGGACCGTCTTACTTACAGTGCCCACTGGTGCCCTGTATATAATATGTATGTGTCGTCTTACTTACAGTGCCCACTGGTGCCCCTGTATATAATATGTATGGACCGTCTTACTTACAGTGCCCCCTGGTGCCCCTGTATATAATATGTATGTGTCGTCTTACTTACAGTGCCCACTGGTGCCCTGTATATAATATGTATGTGTCGTCTTACTTACAGTGCCCCCTGGTGCCCCTGTATATAATATGTATGGACCGTCTTACTTACAGTGCCCCCTGGTGCCCCTGTATATAATCTGTATGTGTCGTCTTACTTACAGTGCCCACTGGTACCCCTGTATATAAGATGTATGTGTCGTCTTACTTACAGTGCCACCTGGTACCCCTGTATGTAATATGTATGTGTCGTCTTACTTACAGTGCCCCCTGGTGCCCCTGAATATAATATGTATGGACCGTCTTACTTACAGTGCCCCCTGGTGCCCCTGGATATAATATGTATGGCTCGTCTTACTTGCAGTGCCCCCTGATGCCCCTGTAAATAATATGTATGGACCGTCTTACTTACAGTGTCCGCTGGTGCCCCTTTATATGTGATTGATAGGTTGTCTTACTTACAGTGCCCATTGATGTCCCTCTATAAAAGTGGTAAACGTGTTTGACAGGATGTCGTAATCAGCCTTTTGTTTAGCAGTGAAGCCTTCTGTGGATATTGTTCCTAATCTGGTATTAAATGCTACGATGTCGTCCTATAAGAGAAATTAAATACTGTGTCAATCCCATAAGTACCACCCACAAAGAAATAAAACGACTTATCCATTCATGATAAAAAAAGTTTCATCAAATTCCATAAATCTAGTTATCTGTGGAGGCTAGAAGATAATATTTACGTCTTATTGATAATAAATGTCATTCAGGATAAATTGTTGGCTTTGTTTTCTAGTCAAATTGATAAGTAGGGATTAAGAGACACCGCGTCTGGATGACCTTAGATTTTTTGAAACCGTATTAGAGATGCTTGTAATCTCTTTTCCATTTAATAAAGAGTTTTACATTTTTGGCCTTTCTGACAGTAAAAATTATACAGATAATTTTATCAAACTAATGTTGAAGCAATATACATATAGTGTTAGATGTATCAAAACTGTTTTATCAATGAATGTTTTTAAAAATCTTTGGAAAGATATGTACCAAGGGTAAAACACATATTATGGCCAATGATTAGAGAAAATGGGATTTTTGAATAACATCACTTCATCACCAGTGAGAGTGATGAACCTTGTCAGTCCATTCCAACCTCATCTTTCTCTCCATTCTTTCTACTTTTCTCTTCCTCTTGTTGTTTTTTACTCAATCTCATAATCTGCTCTTTTAAAAGGGTACAATTTTCAAATTAATATCTTTGTTGTTTCAATTATAAACTTAAAGAAAAAATACTTTTGTATTGTTTAGATAAATATCTGGTACTGTAAACCATTTTGTTTGCACGGTAATTATTCTTTTTCGTATTTTGAATATGAATATGTCTGTGCTCTTTGTATCCATGTGGATATCATAACGGAATATTTTAAGAACAAAACAATGCCGACAAAGAAAATTTATATGACAGATTCAATTTTGTAAACATTTCGATATATCAGGTATACCTTCCTTGTGTCGAAAATCGACGTGTTATATGATCGCAGTCTGTCGTTATAACCGTAGTAACCTAGGTATGTGGAGTAAGCCGGTGAGTCTTTCATTCTCCACGACCAGAACTCCTTCTCCAGACGAATGACTGAGCTATACTGACCTAAAAACGTATCAATGATACTTATACTAGAGTCAAATTACTAGGAATTCAGTGAAAAGGATCTGGCCCCGATTTCTCGAAACAAACTAAGGTCCCAAACTGACTTAAGTCTTAAGTTTTCATATAAGTTACATAACGAGAAAAACTTAAGTTTTGCCTTAAGTATACACTTTTGTTTTGAGAAATCGGTGCCAGGTCGTTGCCTGTGCCATACAGTACAAAAAAGACATGATATATTATTTTGTGACATTCGCTACATTGAATGAATTGAAGTAGCAGTCTTATCCGAACACCAATTCTGGGTAGGGTGTTTTTGTAGGGAGGGTTAATGCAGAATTATGACCTGTTTCCGAAATGTTCCCAGTATAGATTCATAGAATCACAGGTAATCTCAGGTAATAGTAGCCGTTACTGTGAAGTTTAGATGGTATAAAACTTGAGCGGAAACTTCCAACTAGAAATTATTAATAGTTATCAACAACGAACCGCTACTGCTAATGGAATCCTTTGTCTTTGGTAGCTTCACTGCACAAATAAATCTTCAAAAGTCTTGTACAGTTATAATTAATATCTTATGAATCTTATTTTCTATTAAGGGACTGCATGGACAAAAAGTAAAATAAATAACTTTATTTGCATTTATGTGTTAGTTACACACATATCTTTACATTTTCACTGCATTCTCACTATGTAACCTTACCAAGCGCAGTTGGCAGTCATATAAACTATAAACTTCAATCGCTTATCATGACGTCATTATCATTCTCACAATTATCGTGTCAGCGATCATGGAAAACGGTTGTTCAAATGGTTGTTCCATCTTTGGCGATAACGTTTGATTAATTCACTATAGATGCAAAATCATTTGGTATTTTAACATAAAATTGTAGCCAAATGTAAATATAGTCAGTTAGCATTCGTAGCTAATATTAATGCCAACTGGACAGGGGCAAATCCAACATGAAGCGCTAGCGCTTCATGGAATTTGCCCCTGTCGAGTTTGCATTCCGATTGGCTATGAATGCCAACTGAAAGGCGTTCAATGCTTAAATAAACATGATTATAATGAGGTATTATCCAAATGCTAAATAGCGTTTATGCTTTGTCGGCGGTAGAGCATATGAAATCAAGCGCGCATTATATCTACATAGCTATGAAGTCTCAATATATTTCCCTCAAGTGATACTTTAACACTCGGACTTACATTATTTACTCATTTTGGGGTCCTTCTTTAGTGTTGTGGATATCAGACCTTGTAAACCGTTTATCAACGATGGCTTAATTCATAAGATGGAAAATCGAATTTGACATTTTTAAATTTTTCATTATTGAGGTCATGATGGTCATATACTTCACTTCTGTATTGTCAGTTAATACTTATTTAATTACATTTTACGTGTAAAGAGGATTTCCGTTTGTTTATCATCCCAAGAAGGCAAAATGGCGTCACCTTTACTAACATCGCTTCTGTTTGGCTGAAAATTTTGATTATTGAAGAGATTATCGAAATTTAATTGAATCATAAGGATTAAACTATAGTTTTTATAATATCGGTTTTATAAAGAGTATTCTCTAATTTCTTTGTTATAATTTTTTATGCTAAATATGGTTTTCTGATTGGCCAATTTCATTTTTTTATTCCACTATGAACAAAAACCGTTTTGATTTGAACAAAAAATCCTTTACGAAATCAATTAAATCGCACGTATAAAATTATCTTATTTGATCAATTAGTCTTGAAAATCAATTTATTGGGTTATGATTTATTTTTCATACCCGGATAAAATAAAAAAGTTAATCTTTATATGATAATAATTTTGACAAGCAAATGCAAATAATTTTGGTTAAAAAGCATGGTACAGAAATCTCCAATATATTGTTATTGTTATAATGTGTTGGTTACTGTACCTGTCACAGCTGTCGCCAAAGTAACGAGGCCAAACAACAAAGCGTAGGGCGTCATCTAGAACATGAAAAGTATTCGGTTACATCATGTTACGATATTGTACAAGTATGACCTGCTAATCTCTATATATTTTAAACGATAAGAAAATAATCGTAGGTAGGTGCGAATCAGAGTGCTATTATTTAATGGATTTTAAGATTAATCTTTAAATTAATGCGTCGGCATTTTTTACCGACGCTATTTACAAGAAGTAATAGTTTATGATTTAGAAAACACATTTTTAAGAAATCGCTTAAATATGTAAAGATCATATATAAGTGATTATGTGATATGGACCTAATCAAACGAATTCAATAATTTGATATGCCAAGAGCTTTTTGATGAATTTTATATACGAGTATAAAATCCAATTCATCATATCACAGTTATATGTGATAAATTTAATTTTGAAAGGTTCACGGAACAATTGAATAGTACTATCATGAATTTTGTTAAAATAGAAAAAAAGCAGCACTATGTTTTGATATATTTGTATAAAATAGTAATAATAAAAAAAAATTACATACGGCAAAATGGCTTCAAAGATTTAATAATAAAAAAAATACCTTCAAATGCTACGGTACAGTTCACTTTGTCTCTATAAGAACAGCAGCTTAGATTCTGATACTGAAAATATTCGAAAACAAATGCGAATATATATATATATATCTGTACATAGAATATGTTTTATTTATGTGTAATTATATCTGGTACTAGAGAGATCTTCTGTAATATATCATTGATTCATAATTTCGATCATAGGAGTATCAATAGTAATATCAATTAAAATGTCTGCCCATCAATCTGATATATTACCGCTGGTACCTAGCAAAAAACATCAGCATCTCTTCAGTCTCAATTAGCCTCGGAAATATCTCTACAAAAAAATAAACTTACAAAATTAACAATATAAGTTCACCGTCAAGAATGAGAGTTTGTTGGTTTTCCTTTTTTTGTGATTTTCAATACAAAATGTCCATAATTAAGATAAACCTAATAGGTCAAAGGGTAAAAATGATCATTTAAGTGTTTAAGTTCTAATGGATTACAGTTAAGAGTATATTGATTTATTTGACTGTTAAAATAGCTGACGTAGGTCACAGGAACCTAGTAAGGTATTTGTTCAATTTAAACCTTGGCTTTTAGTGATCTTGGCGAAAATATTCATTTTTAACCATTTGATAACTTGATATTAATGCGATTTAAAAGCACTACATGTGGATTTTGAAACAACGTGCTTGAGATGATTATATACAAGGACTGTATAAGCATGGGTGTTGGGAAAATATATGGTAAAATGAATGAAATCGTCTGACAACTGAACATCTTCTGTTTTTAATGTTTAAGTAGGTTTTAAGTTATATAAATTTGTTGTATGAGAGAATCTGTTACAACACCTACATTGCAAGTATGATGTGTAGATAATTATGATAGCTTCCACAGGTAATACTTTTAGCGCTTGGGTACCAAATTAACCATAGCAATATGAGACCGCATCCGTACCACGATTAGATGACTGTATTGAGATAAGATTATATAAAAAAATCAGCGTTTCTTGGGAAATTTAATTTGTACTTTGTATACTGTAAATATTCTTTCATTCCTGGGCAATTTACTTTTGCGAATTTCGCGATCCAAGTTAATTCGCAATTTATTTTCGCGAACTTGTTTTGAAATGAAAATCGTGTAATTTAATAGCTGCGAAAGAAACTTGGTTTACAGTAAAATGAATTAAGCGAAAGTAGACAATTTATTGTCTGTATACAAGAAAAGTAAAAAAAAAAAA
Organism: Argopecten irradians; assembly: GCF_041381155.1. Taxonomy (NCBI): domain Eukaryota; kingdom Metazoa; phylum Mollusca; class Bivalvia; order Pectinida; family Pectinidae; genus Argopecten; species Argopecten irradians. The sequence goes on along the minus strand of NC_091147.1, from coordinate 36,631,027 downwards.
CAACATTGTGCCAACATGTATTAATCACAACTCAGGGCTCAGGAGATTTAGACAAGTCAACCAAGAGGCTTTCACAAAGGTTGATATATACCTGTCTATTTGACACACTAGTGTTTGATACATTTACCTGTGAAATATAAGAAAAGAGTATTTTTTGTTGTTTTGAAGAACTTCAACAGCAGTCATCACAGAAATACACTTATGCTTCAAAATTTGATGACGTCAACGACAAAGTACGCCTGTTGGGCATTAAGACCACTAAGTGTATACCCTAAATTTTTGATAATAAGCCTGAATCGATAATAGGCCGGTCTTGAAAATAAGCCCTAGATTTCTTGCAGTCAAATGTATTTGGAAAATATTCCGGATTTTGAAAGAAATACCACACTTGAATGTAAGCCATGTGTATTAAAAAGATAGAACAACAATGTCTGATGGTAGTCAAAATGAACATCCCAAAACGTTCTGTAGTGGTGTTGTTATCTTATTATATAAGTAAATACATGGATAGGTATGAATAAATGTATATTTGTATTGACTATCAAATTTTTGATGTACTAAATGCATTGTTTTCTTTAGTTTTAATTTGAATGGTTCGAAAATAAGCCGATCTCGTAAGTAAGCCTATCCTACGTTACGTGATAAATAACTTCGAAAATGAGACTTAAAAATAGGCCGGTCCTGAAAATAAGCCTGGGATTTCCTCCCAAAAATAATATAAGTCGCGGCTTATTATCGAGATTTCAGGGTATCAGTAAAGGGTTATGGTCATGATTTGTGAACGTGTTGACGGTTTATTTATCAACAGGTGAACAATGTTCGTTTAAATGCGTTTGTACTATCTAGCCTCTTTAAATCCACTTTCACGCTTCAGTAATGATGTTAATGGTGTGTAAATAATATATTTATAGGGAGAAAATGGTTCTAAGTAAACAAAATCCTACCTGTTCTGAATGATATTTAGAGAAACCTTATCCTGCTTCTTGTCGCACCTGATCCAGTTCATAGACGTTACAAGGTGAAAGGTATCTGTACAATAACTTTGAATACTGAGATCCTGCTTGCTACGAACATTTTTTTTCAATATGTTGAGCATTTTGTTATTTCTACTTTAAGATTTATTTTGTTTGAGTTATGACGTCTCGGGAAACGTTGAGGAATAAATGACGTTAAAAAATCAAGTGCATTTGGCTGCGTAGATTTAAATCGAGTACTAGTTTAAGTAGTAACAGAAGCGTTTATTGCATTTGATATTAAATATCGTGTTACATAATAATCAAGAAATGAATAACAATATAACTTGTCGAAACTGACCCTTGCCTCATCTAGATATTTGTCTATTCCGGCTCATTTGTATGCCATTATCATTAATATTTTTTATCATTCAAAAGACGTATAATCAGGAAATTTGACTATACCAGCCAATAAGTTGGTTCCGGCGACATCCGGTTCAGACAGTATGCATTTTAAATAACATTTTTGATCAACCTAAATTCATGGCAATTTACTTTTCTATTGTTTTTTACTCTATATATTTTCTTTAAAAACAAACTTTCTGTGCAGAAAGAAATCGATAACAATTCTAACTAAAACCAAATCCTATAGTGGTACAAGTGATACGTAAATCATCGTTGTATATTCATTCCATCATATTTAAACAAAATACAAACAAAACAGATATCATGATCATGACATCATTTTGTAACATTCATTGTACAGTCATATCATTTTTATCATGAAAGATATACGAGGTAAGCACAGCAATTACATAATTATTAATTATTGTCTCAATAAGATAGATAAACATTTACATATATATACCATTCACTTGCATGAAGATTAATCGGCTGTGTATCATGTCTAATTTTGTGTTAAAGGAGCGAAAGGCTAAGGTAAACATGCTATAAAAGTGTAACATACCTGTCTGGTACGTATCTGTGGAGTACATCAGATGAATTGACTACATACCCAGCCACGCATTAGACCTACCGAGATATGTTCTAGATGGCTGCTCAAATAAAATGGTCTCTTCGCTAGACTAAAACACTTTTTCTGTTCGCTTACTGCATATCTGTTTATATTAAACAGTGACACAAATATTTCATTCTGTTTTTCTAGTTAGTTCAATTCGTTCACGCTGGCGGGGTGTTCCGATTTTTAGTAATGAAATATGTACATGTTATGCGTAGATGCAAGTTAGACGGTTTGCAAACTGCTAAATACAACAAAAACCTATATCTGCAATTGTAGCATATATATATGTTGTATATAACAAAGATGTCTTCTCCTTGTACAAAAACACTTTCTGACTGCAGTTTCTCTGAATCAGTCTTTAGCAAACGTTCGATGTCATTTAGCTGTTAATGCAAGTTAGTATCTGAGTAATAATTTTTTTTTCTTAAAATAAAAAAACCGTTTCTGAGGTAACCCCTTTCGTTTCTAAGGAAGTACATTCGCTATTTTTGTTTAACCCTGCTCGGATATAATCGCCTGCCGTCCCTTATACATGTATAGAGGGGTCAGTGAGTCAGTTGGAAAATTGGTAGAGATAAAAACAAAATTGGTTGACCTCGACAGGGGGATATCTTATAAATGATTCTGGAAATACAAGTTAATATACGTATTATTTAACATCTCAATTAAATACTTTTTAAGTGGCCTTGCCCGCTTTAAGCATGTGCTGTGGATGTTTGAAAATGATTGACAGAGGGTAAATAATATATCTTCTTAACTCTTTATTTCGGTTTATCTGCATCATTGTAGTGACAACCACCAAAAGTTGTACAATCTTATCTATTAGAGTTATGTCCCTTCGTTTACTTGGGCCAGGTGTTTCGATAGAACTGAAACCATGATATGTGTAGATTCAATTTAGACATTTTCAATTCAATTTCAGGAAATGATCTTGTACCACCGTATAAAGATTTAGTCCCGCGTAATGTTAAAGATAAAGTAACATCTCCCCCTAGCTCACACTCCAATCAGCGCACATTAAGCATATGCTGACAAGGATCCATCGTTGCACATTATGGATGAAACTACAATTTAAAAGGTGTATAAATGTTCATTCTTGACGTGTTTAACAGTTGCACCAAGAATAATGGAATCCTTCCAGGTGGACAGTGATTTCTCCCATACTTCACAGGGATATCCCGTGGTTGCTAGGGAAAAGATATCTCTATTTTACAAAGGGATGTTCTTGCGATAATGGCGCGATGAAAGAGCTGAAAACCAAGTGGAGTTTCATCATTTTTTCTTCTAAGTATGGAAGAAAAAGAATCTTATATGGGTCTTTGTAGTGGACAGGGATATCTCAACCCTCGTGAAAGATTTTGGCCGTTAACACTCGGCAAGCCTTGAGTTGACCAACCAAAATCTTTCACTCGGTTTAAGATATCCATGTCCACTTCACAGACCCATGTAAGATTCTATTTCTTTCTTTCCAAGACATACTGAGGGTTGACGGCCAAAAATCTTTCACGAGGGTTGAGATATCCCTGTCTACTTGACAGACCCATGTTTGATTCTTTTTCTCCCATACTTATTTGCAAAAAAATGAAATTTTTGTTGCTTTCCAGCATTTTCATCGCGTCATGATCAAAGGAACGTCGTTATGCGTCAAAATTGACGACGTCATCGACAATGCACACCGCGGCTACGCGGCATCTATTGATGACGTCATTTGCGGGTTAATTCTGTCAAGTATGGGAGAAATTCATGTGAACAACTCTCGGGTGGTCAAATGACGCTCCATCATGGGAAAATCAATTGTATAATAAAGTTTCAACATAAATAATTTGTGTGTAATTGTATTAGAAAAATAAGAAAAGATCTATCCCATTTCCATGGTTTCTATGTATATTTATCGAAATATAAATATAATAATGTTTACACTAAGAACTATCTTTGATCACGCCAACTCATTTTGGAATGCAAATCTTAATAATATACACTGCATCCTTTAGATTTTTTTTCATTTGGAAACAAATGAAACGATTTACAGAAGACTTCTCTTTACCACTCACGTTCTTATATTGAAGAAGAACCAAGTTCCTTCAGGTCAATATAGAGTTAAGAACGCCAATATTTAAATTTGCCTTGGTTTTATCAAACACTCTCCAGTGTAACATTTATGATAATAAACGCAAAAACATACTACTTATTAATATCAACATATATTTACTTGTAATTACTATATTTACAATGAACATTGATTGTAAAATAATCGCAAACTGCAACATCTGACATGGTTTTTGGTAGCATATTGTTATTTCTTCGGAAAACAATTAATACAATTATTTTGTTTCCAGAAAAAGGAATTTCCTTCCAGCCAATGTTACTATTACTTTGTTGAATGCCAATAGGATGAGCAATATTTGTATAACGTCATGGGTATTGAACACGTGTAGGAAAAATAGGACCAAAATTCGGGTCGCAAATTCACTTAGCAATTTTACTTTACAAAAATAATGTGTTAATGATATATCACAAAATGATAATGCTTTAGACACCTACCTTATACATTGTGTTGGGAAAGTAACTAGGCACTGGGATTTTCTCCAGTAGATCTAGAGCATGTCAACTTCTGATCCACGTAGGTTAATCATGTGGCCTGTATGATATACATTGTGTTGGGAAGGTAACCAGGCACTGGGATTTTCTCCAGTAGATCTAGAGCATGTCAACTTCTGATCTAAGTAGGTTAATCATGTGGCCTGTATGATATACATTGTGCTGGGAAGATAACCAGGCACTGGGATTTTCTCCAGTAGATCTAGAGCATGTCAACTTCTGATCTTTGTAGGTTAATCATGTGGCCTGTATGATATACATTGTGTTGGGATGGTAACCAGGCACTAGAATTTTCTCCAGTAGATCTAGAGCATGCCAACTTCTGATCTATGTAGGTTAATCATGTGGCCTGTATGATATACATTGTGTTGGGATGGTAACCAGGCACTGGGATTTTCTCCAGTAGATCTAGAGCATGTCAACTTCTGATCTATGTAGGTTAATCATGTGGCCTGTATGATATACATTGTGTTGGGATGGTAACCAGGCACTGGGATTTTCTCCAGTAGATCTAGAGCATGTCAACTTCTGATCTATGTAGGTTAATCATGTGGCCTGTATGATATACATTGTGTTGGGATGGTAACCAGGCACTGGGATTTTCTCCAGTAGATCTAGAGCATGTCAACTTCTGATCTACGAAGTTTTATCCTGTGGCCTGTATGATGTAGACAAGCATTATTTGTTATTCCTATATTTATGATAAATGAACATGGAACACGGTATGTCGCACAGGAATTTGTCACCAAGGGGGAAGGTGCGGTGAATGGGGTTTAAAGCCCCAAATATGAAAATGAAACCGAATGATTTTTGATAATATTGGTAAAAAAATATTTTTATTAAACTACTTCCGTTGAACCCAATCTATGAACGCCGGAAGTGTAATACAATTACGACAAGTATCAATAGTCCATGATCAAAGACATGTACTCTGCGGCGTCGAGATTCGTTTACAAGGTGGGCGGGGCCAAATATGACTTAAAGGGCACGTGGGTTTGGATGTTACAATTTGGTATTTGTATCGAAGATGGACAGGGCCGTCGGGGAAATATCCAGAGATATAAGACTGTTTTAAAAGTAGGCAGTGTTTATATGTAGTGTCTAAGTATTACTATGGGAGGTATATACATTCCATATGCTTATTTCAATAGTTATTAATTGAATAAAACCTCGTTAGCATAATAGAAAATATAAACAGAAAATCTAAAGCGTGATACACGTAACGGCACTCAGTTTTATATATACCATCTATAGAGCGGTTAACATACTATAACTGATGAACGTTATATTTCATCGGTTGCTTAGTTACTGTTTGCATACAAAGGTCTACTGTTGGCTACAGGTCATATATTGACAAATATTTTACCACGTCTAATTTGTGTTTTCTATAATGAGTAGAGTGTTCATGTTGACATCGGCTCAGACAGAAATGATTCCTCTGGCCTGAAAGATTTAACTATAGTATATGAAGTGGACATATAATTGAAAATCATTTATCGATATTCGGTTTTTAACATAACTGAATATGGTAGAGAAATACGGTAGAAAACAGGAATAGTGAAATGAAACTGAGCATTTTTGTAGTGATCTTTTCGACTGTACAGTCTTTTACATGTGCTGGATTTCCACAACTGAGCAAAATAGTACTTCGTGTGGCACTTGCCTATATGAAGAATACGAATTTTACCGTTTTTTTATCTAGACACCAAGATCTTTTCATTATATTCAATAGGCTATCTAGTGTGTCCATATTGATATAAATTAACTAATTCTGAAATCTCTGTGGACTGTTCGTATACTTTTAAATTTACTTAAGGTCGACAAGTTTGTTATTTCCAAAACTGCTCACGGTTAGATAATATGGATAAGCGGTCTTATAAATGATTTGTGTTTTATAAGAAATACATATTGTTTCATGGCCCTGTGTTAGTTGAACTATCAAATGCGTATCTTGTCCACTGTACATATCATGCATATTTGGTCATTGTATTTAGTGTCTGTGCTTTGTCCCGTCTTTTTTATCGGTCGTATTTTTACTACTGTACATGTTATTCTATTTTCGTACCCGAAAAGCCCTGAAATTTTGTCGAATAAATCCGCAAAACTAATTACAGAACTTTTAAAAATAAATAAGCCTTACCTTTTCTGTGGGATGTTCTGAAGGATTAAGTTCCAAATAGGAAATAGACGTGTGTAGTACATACATATTGCGGGATAGGGGCACGTTTGTCGCTGTATGATAGGGTTTTAGAAAGGGTATTCAAAAAAGGTGGCGGGGTCTGCTTTTATAAATATGCAAATATATGTATGTACCTGTAGCATGTAGTGTCATTGTTGTTTGGGTCCATTTTCTTGTAAAATTATGTCATCTTGTTGATATAAACTTTAAAGTCTATGTTTAGAATTTTAATTTACAGACAAAAATCAAGCGCAACCCCCTCGAACCTGAGTGGACACACACGTACGCGATGTCAAATGGCTTTTGACTTCAAGAACATAACAAGTTTATAGCCCAGAATATAACGATTAAAATGAGTAAACGATCGTTTTTATTATATCAGGGTATTTTATAGATTGTATATTATATATACGGATACATTTCCACTTATTAATGTAGAAAGTACACGTAGCGCGACTGTTTTAAATATTTATAATCGCCAATACCGCAACACTGTCCCATTGAATTTCCCGGCTCTTGTCACCGCTATTTGTCTCATATGACGGCACGAATCTACGGCCACCTGGTGACATCAGGGGCGATAAGCTATGCGATTGTTCTAGACCTGGTGACATCGTTGTGGACTTCGTTTCAAGCATATTTTATTGAAAATAAGTTAAATACAACCTGCATTTTTTGTTGAAAATCATGAAGTGCACCACAATAAACAAACATCAAGACAAAAATAGCATATTATAATTTGTTTTTATCACCTTAAAGTGTCTTCTTATGGTAACTCTTTCGTTTCATTATTGCAGTGATTGTCAACAGCTCTGCAGACCTGATTGGATACAGCTCTGATATATACAAAATAGGAAAGAGAGGCTCTATTGTATACTGTGATATGGATACTGAAGATGGACCTTGAACTGAAAGTATTGTTCACATTAAACCCATATACTAGCAAAACTGTAACCAGAATGGGTTTTTTCCATTGGGGATTAAAATTGACAAAATTGACACTACTCTCCAATGCAATTTGACATTTGTACATGTATACATCTAACTTTCTATGTGCTTTCTGAGTATGTTGTTAGATACATCTTACCTGGTTATATAGATCGTTCAGTGAGTGATTGTTACTAGTGATAAAAACCTTTATAATGAATGAACACATACGTACATTTGTGTTTCTACCAAACCTGTCCCAAGAGAGCTATGGATCACTGAGGACGGCAGAAAAACATCGATTCATCATTTATATTTGAGAAAAAAATACAATGTTTATAATTCATTATTGCCGTTGAACCTTATCTGTGAACGCCGAAAGTGTAATACAATTACGACAAGTATCGATAGTACATATATATATGATCAAAGACAAGTACACCGCGGCGTCGAGAATCAAAACGTTTTCTCATGGCATGGTTCGTTTAAGAGGTGGGCGTGGCCAAATATGACTTGAAGGGCACGTGAGTTTGGATGTTACAATTTGGTGTTTGTGCCGAAGATGGACGGGGCTTTCATATGTACATATGTATTAGCGAGGACTGATGATATATCAAAATAAACAATTATGATATTCTAAGATTGACCAAATTATCGTTGGTGTCTTAATTCTTAATTAATAAGTACTCGGCTTAGTTTTTATTATCGACAATTTGAAGTCGGGATGGTCAGGAAACTCATGATCTATACATAAAATCGAACATGCATGAAGTTTAATAATATAATGTACGGCTCGTAGTAATGAACGTACATATAAAAATCTTCATCTAACATCTCTGGTATGTTTGGTATATTTTGGCCATCATACTGAAATGTTATAATTTTGTCACACACATATAGGCCTATAAAATCTAATTTCAAATTGTAGGCTAATGTTAATAACACAAGGAAAATTAAAAACGCAGGGTTTGTTTAGATTTAAATGCCTCTTAAATTTCAATATAAAAATTACGATTACAAATTAAAAATCGTTAGGATTTCTGTAATAAAACCGTACAAATTACAATGCATGTGTTAAATGCAATACAGATACATGTACAAGTATATATTAAGCTTATAATTAAGTACCGTGAAACCCGTCATGATATAATAAACTTGGAGTTTTAAAAATGAAAGGTAGATGCGTATACGAAAAACCGTAATGATTTCTCTTATACACCGATACAATATTTGCTAGATAAATTTTAGTGATAGCGAATATATAATTGAAATAATAAAAACACCTTCTTTGTTAAAGAACTAGGTGGATTTGATATCGTAAGGTTTTGAAAATAATTAACTTTATTAAATAAATTCTAAAGTCGCATAAGCAGTGAACATTTCCTTGAAGAAATGCAAGCTTATATAAAATGCCAGCGTGTTACCATCTCCTAATATTATATAAAAACCAAGAAATTTAATTATTTAAACACAATGAGGTAAAATCCACAAGAATCTTTATCCGGGCTATGCTCGTCAAGAAATTTTCAATCATTTCGGATAGGACCTCTCTAATCAGTGTCTGTTTTCTTGTCAGGAATTAAATGTTCACGTATATTTCAATTAGGTTATCTAAAGACGAACAAAGGGAGATGTCGATTTCTTTCGTACATGGAGTGACTACATGAATGGATTTGGTGATCCCCAATGATACTTCTGGCTCGGTTAGAGACAATGATTGTGTTTTGTAGCTAATTTATAATTTTTACTGCTTTCGTATGAAAATCAAAGCAGATTTACAGGCAATATGCTTCAATTGGTTTAATAACAAAATTTTGAATTTGTAACATTGTATATAATGCTTTTTAATTCATTATATGTCTGAAAATATGGTCAATTGAAAATTGTGCATGGATCCTCTATGTGACTTGTTGGTTGGTTGGTTGGATAGTTGGCTTATTAAAAATTACAGTCCTATTGACAACCAGTGGCATTTCAAAAATGTAGTCCATGTTTACGATGCGTAGCGTGTGTGGAAAACATGTATGTTCCGAGAAATTGCAGTATGTTCGTGTTGTAACGGTGGAACGCTTGTAATTTTTTTTAAGTCCATCTCACTGAAACGCAACACATCTGATCCTATTATATTGACAGCGGGCAAACCACATTCCTTTCACTTTCGTTATACTGAACCTTAATCGGGAGCAGACACTACCTCTTGAGAGATTATGAGTGTGTCTCGGTCAGTGGACAGAACAACAGCGATTGATCAAGTCCGAAAATTTTGACCATCATACTTTCATTTTTTAAAACTATATTATATGGAGTTTCTTTCTATCACGAAAGTCTTGTGTCTTTGATAGAATAACCTTGTTACAACGTTATATAACGGTTTACATCAACTCTTACGGTATTATTTGTAGATCACTTTTACAGGTAACGATAACCTTCACATCCTAACAAACGTGTCTAAGATCCTACGTGTGGAAGTTGAATCATTGACTGGGGAATGGGCGTATGCAGAGTTCTCCAATTTGCAACTGATAAATCTGAAAATTACAAACTGAGTGTGAATGGCTTTTCTGGAAACATAAAACGTAAATTAACAATTCTCATTATTTCAATTAGTATTTTATTGATTAGCAATATTTTTAGATATTTCTTAAATGTAAAAATAGCAAAAATATCAATAGTTTTCTACTGTTAAATGGAGCGGAAATCGTGATGTTATGTAAGGTGGAGGGTTCGTGGATGGCGGCTACAGAACTCAATGACATATTTATGAACAGGTGTCGATGTTCTGAGAAATGATCCCCGTGTAACGTTTACAGTGATCAAAGAAGTAAAACAATTCTTTTTACCTAACAATTTTGGAGACAAATGTGTTGTTTATTTAGGTGTTTTTGAAAGAAAACAGATATATTGAGAAACATTTCTTTACCCACGTGAGAGATAAATCTGGGGTCGGTTGTTCAAAGTTCTATTAAAACTTAATCGTGGATTACACCTACGTTAAACCATCATTAGTTTTATGACGTCGTTTCCAGAAATATAACGTTACACAAACGATCATTAACGTTAACGGGGATCAAAGTTCTCATAAGCCTTGATTAACTCTGAGATATTTAATGGCGGAATCATATTTAAAGGTTATTTCTGCAAAGGAACTTCCGTAAAATTCTTTTAGCGGAGTTCAGTTATCGAATTCACAAAGACATATCAAAACAATGTTTGAAGAAATGTTTAGAAGTGACACTGGAAGAAGCAGCATTGTGAACTTATTGGGTCGGGAATGTACATTTATGTGTAATAATTTAAACATGGTAATCGACTTATCAATATCAAAAACATGTTAGTGTGAATATCAAGCAAATGAAATAAATATTTTAACAAGCAAACAAGCCAAAGCGCATAAATAGTAGCTCTGAATATAAAGTAAATACACACTTTGGTGAATACAGTGTATTTCAAAATAAAGATGAAAATTTTGGTCTTGTGTATCTAGATATTTGTACATATGAAAGTTTACGTATACTTAACATAAGCACTGGGTTCCCCCAAAAGCAAAAAAAAAGTTCTTATTTGTTAAACATCACTCATATTTTACAACGCCAACCTAATTTCTAGACCACAGCAACCCACCTCTATGACACACATCATAAGAGGCTGTATAATTTGTAGGTAAGCACGGCTAACTGTATTGGTGAATTTTGCAGTTAATGTAAAATTTCTCTTACAAATAAAACAAAATCCTGGTAAAAAAATAAAATAAAAATTATTATCGTTCATTTCCCTCATACATTTGTAACTACATTGTACACATTTTGACGTCATATCGGGGAGAATTACGTCACTACAGGTAACCGTTGTAGTCATTTGTGCCGAGCCGTAGTTAAAATATATAGACATTTGCCGTCTTGTTAAATTAGATATATCCATGAAGATCCTCTTGATTCCTGAGTATGGAAATTATGGTATATATAACCTTAAACCTTATTTCTCAGATTATGGCATCCCAGCAGGCACATGACGTCACATAGACGTCAGAAGGACGTCGGAATCCGACGTTGGATTTTAGTCAGATACAGTTGGATGCGAAGGTTTTTTAGATGTCAAATTCTGACCTTGCATAGACGTTGTAATCTGACGTCAGGTTTTGACGTGGTATTAGACGCCATTATTATAGCTGGTTTGTCCTTTTAATTGTCAGTGATAAAAATGAATGCAAAAGTGCAGCACTTCAGGACATAGCTTTTTTTAAATAATTTAAACTCAACAGCACTGATATTGTTACCATCTAATTAAGACACTTGGCACATTTGCATTCATTTTTACCACTTACTTGAATAACGCATTTCACCTTGAGGTACAAAGTAATATAAAAAATAACACAAATTACAATTTAACTGTAGATTTTTCAAATTTATTTCTTAAACAAAAATGCATGGTATGTGTCTTTTACTTTAAAATCTTTAGATCTCTTAGTATGATTCACCTTTAATTGTAATACTTACTGAATAATTATCATTTCAAAACATCCTTGATTCAGAATGATTTTTAACTACGAAAGACAAAAAATCTTGAATTATCAGTGAATCATGAACATTTGAATTAAAGATTTAAGTTTTGTTCTTAATTGAATGTCTTTTTCCTTTTTTTCAGTTACTTGAAAATATTAAACTTCGTTTTAATCTGTCATTGTCATCTTCTTACCACTTAATATTAATGAAACAATATCTAATTATGAAATATCATTTTGACAATTTTCATTCAAGACCTATGGGGATGTACATATAAGCAGGAAACAAAACGCATCGGTAAGATCCTTGAATGAAAAGACACAACACTGTTCAGCACGTTCGGTGTTCACACGTTCCTTTGTCTGTCAGAAATTAGTATTACTTTGAACTAAGTGAAATGGGAGTATATTGACTTCAGCGTCCGTGCATTCCATTGTTTACATATCTGAAATATTTCAAGAAAATACTCTGCAAGTGAATGAAAAACCATAATTACAATCATTAAAACATTTCATTGATGTAAATGCCCAATTAAACAGTGTTTACCTCAACTTCGCCGAGTATCCGATTTCATAATGTGGTCTCTTGACTATTATATTGGCAAAGGAGGTTGATGTTCTGTCAATAATATATAGTATAGATAAATACAAAATACACATATATACTATGTAAAAACATCAGGAATAAAATGCATGGCTGGCTAGAATTTTCACCACCTTCGGTAAAAGTGCAATGTCTGCATGTGTCACCGCGCCTATAATACGATTAGATGTTATTCTTTGCATATATCAACACTAACCTGTTCACAACCCCATCACAATAAGTTTAATCCCATGTTATTTTGAAAGTTTGCAGATTTCGCGGCCACTTTGTTCTGTTCTCGAATCCATGCGCTGATTAGTTTATTGTGAAGCCATATTTGTGTCCACGCTGTCCTTCGAAGCTGAAGCAAAATGAAGCATCTAAAATGAATCATACATTAGTCTGTGTTTTTAAAGAGGCACCATTGATATTATCCGATATATGAGAAATAACTATTATGTGTGTTGTATTGCGTTCTAGGGGAGGGACTCCAGGTCTTAATGAAACAAAATTGTAATATTGATTTGTAATGTATAGGTTCAAAGGGTCATCGACCGCCTTGATAATTTAGGGCCAAGTTAAAAATAAAAAAGGTAAACATTGTTATATTATAACATTAAAAAAGCCGTCTTTAAGAAATTGTTTGTCTTTAGCTATGTAACGGTGATAATAGAAACTAATTTGATAGTTTGTTATAAATTGAATGAATTTTAAATTTGTTATTATGTCCGACACCTATAAACAATGATTGTTGTATGTTGCCATTTTGAAGATAAAACCTTAATCTGACAACGAACAATAACTTGCACCTACCTCTTGTGTTAAAGAGACAATTCAGTGAGGCGAATTCTGTTACATAACCACGAAGCAAAACATGACATGAATGTATTTTTCTACATCCCTTATGAAACATATGGCAATAAATAATGACAAATTTCACAACATTGTTGAGTATTTTGATTAATACTGTTGAAAGTCTAAATCGTTGATTAATACGATTCAGCAGGTACAATATGTAAGCTGTACCAATACCTGAGCTAATGTCACGCACATTTAACAAATACAATATATAGCCACGGAGGGGTTGATGAAATTATCTTAGGCAAGAACATACAGGCATACAAGTACAAGTAATTAAGGTTTGAATCTTGCTTTGGTCGATTTAATGGGTTGATGAATTGAGTTCCTCTTGAAACAAATTGAATGAACTGCGAAGCAGAGTATTTTAATTGTTTCAAGAGGAACCCAGTTGAATGAAGTGCGAAGTAGTTTATGTTAAACATGTTTCAAGAGGAACTCTACTCATCGCCCCAATGAAATCGACCAAAGCAAGACTCAATCCTTCTATATCAACGCAGTCGTATTTAATTAATTATTTCGATATTAATCAATTAAAACGTTTTGCGAGTCTCTGGACTCGTGCAAGTCTATAATAAGAGACATGAGAAAGAAGTCCGTCATTAGATTACAACTAATTAAAATAAAAAAGTGCAAAGATGATATTTTTTCATACATTTATTTACAAACAATTATCTAATCAGTGTTATTCAGTTAAACTAGAGTTTGAAATTATTGCAAAAAGAAGGATAATGTCTAGGCTCTGTGATAAGGTTGTATCCCGCTTCGATTCAAAGTAGAGAGTCACCGTAACGTGATGGGACTGGAATTGTTCTAGGCCTAGTGGTTTATATACCCTTTAAACTTGATACTAGTTAAACAACTGATTAAAGGTAAATCAATATTCATTGACTTTCATGAAGCTTTTCTTATCGTCGTTTCGCCTTCATATCACTTGTTACAAAGACGTTCTCAGTTTTGACACGCGTCACACAGGGACATGGCAAATTTTATTCTTTTTCGGTACCACAATGTTGCTCGACTCAAATGATGAACATGGGTCAGTAAAACGATTAAAGGAGAAAAAATAATTCTATAGACCCAATTAAATCATTCCTAAACCTCTAAATGTGTATTATATGCCTACTGATTAGGTCTACCCCCACTCTACAAAAAAGTAAGCTTAACAATGTCTCACACTCTTCCTTTGCTAACGACGTGATCAAAACTAATACTAAAACTACAAAATGAGGGTTCATAAAAATGTTTTTTGAAATTTAAATGGTAGAAGTCTGTAATATTTGCACTATTTAAATAAACCACTGTTAGGATCTAGGCCTACCACCACAGTAGGCCTACAGAAGCTGCACCTTCTTAGGCAAAAGTAGGCCCAGAATATTTTCTTGCGCGAAGACATATGTTAAAATATATCAAAGTTCATGTTAAAATTTACGTTACAGTTTATTATTTAAGTAGGACCTTGGGTAGCTACAGGTTAATGATGGACTATCAAAGGTAACATAATGGACAGCACTGGGTGAAGTTTTTAGTAAACAAGTGATTTAAATAAACAAAGAAAAATGAATACAGAAATTCAACGCCCTTGCTTTTCTCATATATGTTACTACAAATGGATATTAACATGTACATTTCAATGGTCGTATTTTCCGCATACAGGTAAAAATCCAAAGTGAAGACGGATTCAAAACATATTACGAAGTCTCAGACAATCCAATATTTCACATGATAACAAGTTTTCGGCATATCTCCCTTACATACTCCAGAGGTTGCTGAATATAATGACAGTGATAGTAACCCCTGGAATACATTAAGGATGTCCCGTTATTGGCATTTTAAGAAGGTGTTGTTACATATGTATAAGTTCTGGTTTGTCACACTCTAATCAGTTGGCCAAGAATGATTAATAAAACATAAACATATTTTTTGTGATATGTTAGATTCAGACAAACTATTAATAAATCGATTTTGTCATTTATAATGATTAGCAATGCATGGATATATTGAAAAAGGACATTTACTTAAGGACATCGTCGGCATATGCGTGACCCCGAAAAGATTGTCACAAAATCTTACCGGTATGTTGACTTCTACGCAATACAACTACTGATATCTCGACATGTGTAAGCTTAAATGAGTCATTAAAAAGTATTTTGACAATATTGTTGGTGCTAAAACACAGACAGTTATGTCAGAATATGTATTCTGGTAAATCTTGGTGTTTTCATCCCCGGCATTCAAGAGGTTACTTTTGTTATTGTTATATTAACGGCTGTACTATATAAGATATGTATGCCATAACGAGCCTTCAGGCTCGGTGTACGACAAAAACATGAAACAGGTACTTTGGTTCATTGATGTACATAAAAAAATCGAATAACGGCAAACTGTATGCTCTATGTAAATCTTTAAATATATTGTATACACCAGTGATTGGTGAGTCTTATCTCTTCAAAAGCCTTCGGTTTCAGTCCAGGGTGAAACCCTTATGGTATTAAAAATGTGATGTTTATGCTTATAATTAAGCAAATGAGTTATACGTGCATATAATCATTCTATTTTACATTTGTCTGTTGATATGAAGTCTTTGGAGATGTTATATTAACATTTTAAATTATATAAATATACTATGCTTCTTACTTATTCTTGTTATACTTTTTTATACTAACAGAGAATCATATTAACATTCAAAAATATCAGACTACATTAATACAAATCCCATGCAGTGAGCTTCGGCCGAATGTAAAATGATAAATGCAAGTTTTCATTCCACTTTACATATTTATATTATAATATATTTCTATGTTATCTATACTAACGTGAACCGCCTTTTCGTGACCTCAGGAACTCTGATAAATGTATGATTACGCTAGAGCCTAGGTTTCAATGAAAATTTGGGCTACTTAGTAACTTGCAGTAGCAATGTTGAAAAATGCAGATATGAATACTGTATTGTAAAATAGAATCTTGTTAAATCGTCATCAATATCAAAATGAGATATGGCTTTTCTGCATATTACAGAGTCATCTGACTTTGCGGGTAAGTATTGATGTGACATCATGTATTTGCGAGATGAATGTCATACTTTTCATGGAAAAGGTGTGGATTTCGCTAACAAAGTAATGAGGTCACATTGGGTGCCTGCCCTCAAGTGAGGTGACAGCAATAAGCAAAGACAAAATGTGTGAGTATATATCTGATACATTAATGTAGGTTTTCAAGAACCTGAAATGCAATATTGTTACCAACAATATATAAATATCTATTGACGCTTAAATTTGATCTTATGCTTGAAAAGGTATAAAAGGAAATTAATCTAAATGAAAAGTAGCAGAAGTGTAATCACTAGCATCATACTTAATAAAATTTGAGGTCATTTGGGATAATATCGCAACTGTTAATGAGACCAATAATAACATGAAAGCATGCTAAAGCATAGAGAAAACAAACTACAAAAATGGCTCTCAGTGATTAAATGACAACCTATTGCAGGATATTGGTGACCTTAGATAATGAAAAAAAGTAATGACGAAGCGTTTAGCTTTACATGAAAACTATATAATCAATAGTATTTCATTAGCAGCCGTTCATGGGTCCATGATATTGTTATCCTTGTATACTATATCTAACCCATTGATCTTTACTACTGTAATTCATAACGCCAGATAGATTGCGTTTGTAAGCTACATCTGTCTGAACCTGTCAATTCAATTATTCGCTTCCAGCAAAGTAATCAACATAAAACATCTGCCAGATATATGAAGAAATATGACTCCACCCATTGCTGGGCTTTTTAAATGATGTATGGTAAAGCACCCAATAAAATCATGCAAACATGAGACCAACGACGAATTGACAATATAATGAAGATTGTAACTGTGGTCAGAAGTGCCTCGAAACTATTTCAATTGACAGAATGATTAGCATAATAAAACAAAAGAAACGCAATATGAAATTAATTTTCATATATGACGTTTAGATTTTTTCGCTGATAGAAAACAAAAATGCGCAGAAGCGTGCCAGCTTGATAATTATTTCCATAACAAATACTGTTATTGGGTATAGGATAGAGATTTAGCCACGCCTACTTCGGTTTTTCTCTAATAAATACAGTCATCACAGATTCCACGAGCAAGGGATTAACAAGGATTTGGCTATATCATGTCGAGTATGTGATCATATATATGATATATAATCAGAAGCCACTCTCCACAATTAAGGGTTGTAAATACTTTTAACAAGGAGAAAACGAAAATGAAACTGAACATTTTAGCGTTGTTCGTTTCGACAGTGGAGGCTTTCAATGGGGTTGGAATTCCGCAACATAGCAAAAGAGTACTTCGTGTTGCACCAGCGAATCAAAGTGTATACAAACTGGACTCAATTTCTGAGATTTCGAATCATGGAGCATGTGCCAAGTACTGCAAAACTGAACCATGCCTTGCTTTTTCGTACACGACAGATAACTCAACATGCGTGACTTACTCCCGCTTTTTTGAAGAGTCAACGCATGCTGAAATCTCACAGTTGACTTCGTACTTTAACAGGGGTAAGTTTTAAATATTTTTCCTCACGATTTGTCAAAATAAGGCAGATTAATTCAAATACATAAATGTACACAACTTCACCAAATCACCTAATTAATAGAGATTTTTCCACGACTGATCCTGCTCAAAATTGATCACCTTCAAAAACCGAACGCGGGTGTGATATTTGGAATAACTTTCAATATATCATTAGTAATTAAAACTTTCCGATACCGATCTCTCTGGATCCCGAAAACCGGACCGGTTTGCGATCTGAACACTCAAATGAAACTGGCATCACTTCTTGAAACCGGCCTTACCTAATGAGCAACGTCTGATATACCGACCATGAAATGCACACTCGTATCCATGACTCTGTACCGGTGTGAAGACTATTTTAGTACACTAATTACACCCAAGGAGGTAATGGTTTAATCAAGTTTATTGTCTGCATAATGAATTGTAGCTAATTAAACAAAACAAATTATCATCGTGCCAGATGAATTGAAGCTAATTAAACAAAACAAATTATCATCGTGCCAGTAGGCTGCACATGGGTCAATGTTTTGCTCTATGAAAAACAGTAGAGTTAGAACTGAGGAAATTTTGAAATCAATTTTGAGTTCTCACATGAGTTAACTACTTTTGTTATACATGTTCTCATTTCGAAGAAGCCGAAGCCATTTGTATTTTTTAGATAACCATATGCATGGGTGTATAACTTAACTGCGGCCGTACGTATGCAGTGCAGACGAGGATATGACGAATCCTCACAAATGACGTTTATATAAGTGGTGACAGTGTCATGATTGTTGATTTTATTCATTTTAAACAGTAATTTTAAACATATAGGATATCACACTAGTGATTATTTCACATGACATTTTATGAAACGAGTCTAAGAAGTTTTTTTTGCAACCTAGGTGAATATAAAACGAATACTTTAAGATAGTTTTGATCACATAGCTAGCAAAACCTACATTACAAAGAATTTTTTACGTCAAAATGTATTCCAAAAATCAAGCGGAAGTCGCCATTTTGTCCCGCTGTACTCGAAATACAGAAGTCACGCCATTTTCCTGACGTCATTTTGTTTTGTTTCTGTTAATCAATTTAGTTGACGTTTTAACCAGCCGTCAGATATGAAAAAAACATAAAGGGGTCTTTAATATCAATTTATTACATCAGTGTAGAAAAACAATAATTGAAGCATAAATAATGACACATAAATTCATGTACTCTAACAGACACTCGCACAGCGGCAGAAACGGCAACTATTAATTCGGACTATAACCAAGTTTATCTGTAATATATCTTTATCCAAATAAGTGGTGATTTAAATTACATTTCAAGAGTTAACAATATAGTCTTATAAGTTGATATAATATTTACTGTACATAAAACACTTTCATCGTTTTTGTATAATAATCATTAAGAATTAGCATACTACGAATTAAAGACTTCTTTCAGAATATATATTATAATATAACTGAAACTTCCATTTACGCCAAACTCAATACAACGAATATCACAATTAAATCTAAATTACCTCATTATGTACACTTACCCCACGGGATAGGGCGGGGGTCCAACAGCTGACATCACTATATAGGGACAGTACGGACTGACAATTATAAACCTCTAAAACGGACAAGCTGGAAACAAGGACTTTATAATACTTTTTAAAATAATTTTCATACTTTATGAACTTATAATTAATTTTACTTTATACGATTGTTAAATCTATTTAGATACTTACTTAATTTATACCTCTGAAATATGTAATGGTAATAATTATCTATACTTACGATAGATCTAGCTGTTAAATTCATCCAACGACTTATAGTAGAAATGTGAATGCTTTGACAGCAAAGAAAAAAGTGTCAAAGTTAGTTCAAAGTATTAGTTACTAAAATAATACACTATTGAGCTTCTGATCGGTGTCCAGAATAAAGTCACATGCCAACTTACGAATATATTAAAATACAATACAAGTCATATAGTTTACAGGTCAAATGGTATAGCCTTTGTAAGAACATATTAATAAAAGTACAACCCAGAAATATCCCGTCACAGGTATATAAGCTTTTTTGTTTCTCAAATAGAAATTTATTGTTAAAGATAATAAAACGGGCCATGACCTTTGGTTACATATTAGATATTTTTGTTACTCTATTATCACGCCCAGCCCCGATTTCTCGAAACAAAAGTGTAGACTTCAGTCAAAATTTAAGTTTTTCTCCATATGTAACTTATATGAAAATTTATGACTAAAATCAGTTTTTGACTTAAGTTAAAGGCAAGATGTATCAATATCAGCTAAATTGTATACCAGAATTGTAAACTTGACACCAGTATTTATGACAATATGATTTAATGCGCATGTTAATCCCTCTGAAATGGAATTGAATTGTCTTGTGTTACACATGAAACTGATCTGGATATCATGTACATTTATTTTTTAATGTTTTAGGTATTATTATAGTAACTCTAACATTGCAATATATTTAACTGATGTTGCATTTATAATTACCATACGTTTATAAATATGTCGATGAATATTGTATATTGTTACAGATACGCTAGTATTGTTTAATATTCTTATATACTATTCAAGTTATAACTATTATTTGCTAATAGATATGTTTTTGAATGTATTACAGTAGAACCTGGTTAAATTGAAGTCCTTGGGGAATGGGAAATCTCTTCAAATTATTCATATATTCATATCAACAAGGAAAAATACTATGGATATGTGTGAGTAGGGATTATAATTCTTTTAAAATTAAGTAGTATATCAATGTAACCGTTTTCAAATTAAGTGTGTCCCACTGTATATTGTAACATCGTTACATGATAATGCACTGCTCAATTCCATTATTTTAGTGATAAACCACTGCGCAGACCTGATTGGATATAGCTCTGGTGTATACAAAATAGGAACAGACGGCCCTATTGTATACTGTGATATGGATACTGAAGGTGGACCTTGGACTGTGAGTATGATTCACATAAACCAATGATGCTCCAACAGAAGGAATAAATAAAGTTGATGACTGACAGACGTATAACTCAATTTATCACACTATAAAAATTCAAGATGCAAAGATGACGTGACATGACATTATGGTCGTCGTGACGTTACTTAATTGTTGTCGTGACGTCATACTGCTGTTACTACAACGTCACATAATCGTGGAGAACGCACCCCATGTAGCTTGTCATTATCATATGGGAAGATCGATCAAATTTTCACCGGTAAATAGCAGATGTTCAGAATAAGAGAATAATATGATATTCCCTACCTAGAGGTTTGGATAGAAAAATTTCTACCCGAGGTTAAGATTCACGACTGTCTAATCCCTCCCACAATTTTTTTAGGAAATGATCCTTTTTTTGTCCTCGGTGATTTCAAAACCAAAATACTTAAAACTACAATTAAAAAAATATTAAAAAACTAAAGACATATCTTATTGACTTATCATATCACATCATATCTGGAGAATTTTTGTTCCTTTACTTTGTCATAAACGTTGTTCCACTGTGACAAGAAATCTTCGTTATTTTGAAATATTAAAGTTCAAAGAAATATAACATATATTCTATCAAAACCTTTATTTTACAACTTCCGCTTTATCACGCGAATCTTTTCTACGCGTGCAGGATGTCTTGCCCTAGGTATGATAGCTTTTACCTTCACCGGAAGTGCAGAACCGGGGCACGTAATCTACGTGAGGACGCAGAGACGTGCAAAATGTTTATTATGGTTTTTTTTTCTTGACGGGGATCTTAAAAAGAATTAATAATTATGACAGTATCTTTATAATCCTGATACTGATTCGCTTATCAAGTTAGAGCATGGCTTATTAAAGGATTAACTTGATTAGATTTTTTATGTTATGGAGATATAACACAAAAATCTGAGTGTAATCTAAATACGAGTTATTATGTAAACCGCGATGCAGTTTATGATGATAGTACAATCAGTTTTTTGTGTTATATCTCCATCACATAAAAAATCTATTCAAATTAATCCTTATAATTTAATTTACTGAAGACGATCTCTTCAATATTCAAAATTTATTTTGGGACTCTTTTGTCTATGAAATCACTACGCCGTCATCTCAGCCAATCAGAAGCAGCGTTACATACGGCGACGCCATTTTTTCCTTTACGGGCTGATAAAGTAAATTTTTAAGCCAATGAAAATTCCCGTAAAAAGCAAAATTGAATTATAGCCAACTATTCAGGGTTTGAGACTTTGAGATGCATGTCAGTTTAGTTGTCATTTAATACACGATTTTTTAAATAGGTAATCCAAAGACGAACACAGGGAGATGTCGATTTCTATCGTCCATGGAGTGATTTTAAGAATGGATTTGGTGACGTCAATGGGGACTTCTGGCTCGGTAAGTGGCGATAATAGTATCTTGCAGTTGATTGGAACATTAATTTATTTATGGAAATCATAGCAAAAATACGTGAGACAAAACTGGTTATATGATGGTTACATTAGCAAGGATTGTGTTAATTACTCCAATGGTAATTTCCACTATATCTGGCAAAATAATCATAGAAACTAAGATGCATTGTGCAGGACATTTATATCAGGAAATGCAATGTTGAATGGTGTTTATACACAAATATGACAAAAAGCATACTTCCTTATCACTTTTCGGAAATTTACTTTCTATCCATGAAAACTTGTGTAATAATATAGAATATCATATTCAATATGCTTTGAACATAAATCAAATTGTGCTATTGTTTGTCTCGGGGACCATTCTTTGAATCGTTGTCTTCCCTTTTACAGGTAACGATTGCCTTCACCTCCTAACAAACGTGTCTAAGATCCTGCGTGTGGAACTTGAAGCTTTAACTGGGGAAAGGGGGTATGCAGAGTACTCCAATTTCCAGGTTGCTGATGAATCTCAAAATTACAAACTGTTTGTGAATGGCTTTTCCGGAAATCTTTCATGTAAGTTTCCAATCCATATTTCCGCAATTTAAACTCCTGAGCAACCCAATGCCCTTTCTGAAATTAAACGTATCGGTCCAAAATAAAATTACCATAACACAGAAGTTTTCGTTTGAAAGTAGTACTGATTACGAAACATACAACGGATTTATTGATGTTATTATCTAATTTATTGCCAGATAAGTAAGGTTATAGTTATTGTCCTTTGTAAACTTTGTGTTGACAAATGTATGCTAAAGGTAGGTTACAATGTAGCTTGGTTTAGGGTTGCATGGTATTATTTCCCAGTATACCAATTTAAGTTCCGGTCATGAATGAGCTTATAAAGCACGTATGTGCAGATACTTACATTCAAAATACAGTTGGAATAACACAGAAGCGTGCTGGTTTCTTTTCATTTGAAAATAATGCATTCCGAATGGTGATCGATTAAAGGAAATACCTTTATTTTAAATTTGATGAAGGTTATTAGGGAAAAGTGGTACTTAACACATATAATCCATTAGCATAGTACCTCATAATCTAAGTTATTCCTTCTACTTGCAGTATTATATGTCAGTTAAGATAATAACATGTTTGGTATCAGTATACCAGGGAAATAAAGATTTCCAAGAGGTTACTTATTAGGTAGGACAATATCAGTGCAAACTAAATTCTAAACATAACTAAACTATGTAAATAATAATATGCTACTATCAAATTTTACGCTTCACATTTTAGAATTTTTTTTTGATCCCGAAGAATATAATGTTCATCCGTGGATGGGCAATGAAAGACAACTCTGTATCCTACATATGCCGCAGCGTTGTTCCCATACGTTACATATGGCTGCCAAACTGTCACCACAATAACTAACTGCACTATGTTAAATCCTTGAAAAATTTCCAAGGAAAAAACGAGCTGCTTGATATCTAGACTATTAGTCGTGCTATTGTAACATCAAAATTTATTACGCTATATGAAATTATATGTGGTCAATACACATGTGTTGGTTACTGCAAATAATCCAGTTGTTGTGAAAAAAAAATCGTGATTTTGTCAGTAGGATAATACAGTAAGTAATGTTATTCAGGAATCAGAATCTGTATCATATCAGAGTTATGTTTATATAATACGAATCAAGTTGTAATTTGAATCATCAAATAATTGTGGCACATATACCTGTTCTCGTTTTGCTGCCAAACGTGGCGCAAATGTTCCTATAATGTATTGCCCATCCTCTTGCTATATACCACCTTTCACTAATGGACGAGGGAGGCAGTAAATGTTCACGCGTTTATCATACGACTTAGAAATATTACTCTCTATTTCGATAGGGTAGTTCATCTAGTGTATCTTTTTTCATAATAAAAGCAACAAAATATGGGAAGGTATCAAGGTATTAATTAAACAAGGTCCGTGTTCGTTCACCCAAAATGAGTCATCAAAGCAGACCTTTGTGGGATCATATTGCTGCTTTTAAAAACCTTATTATTCCATTGCAGTTGATAGCATGGCGTACAGCAATGACTGCCAGTTCAGCACGCCAGATAGAGACAACGACAAATCGATTCCTTACGAATGTACTCAGCACACCAAAAGTAGCTGGTGGCTGAATAACTGTGTGGAAGCTCAAATAAATGGGATTTTCAGGAAATCTGTTGTTGATGCTCAGGTTATGCGGTGGTCGTACTTCCCAGACCCAAGTGTGAGATATCAGCCGTTAGGCACGACGAAGATGATGATTCGATAGACTTACCGTAAACTTTTTTTTTAAGTTTTTGACCCGCGTCATCATCAATATTTAAAAAAAAGATAATTCCACTATTACCGTGGTACTACTGTATAGTCCCTACACTGATGTAAAATTTCATAGCTGATCTTTTAAAACAAATTTGTTGGGGTTATTATCATGCCGATCCTCTGTGTAGTCTTTGAAAACCTCATTCTTACGATAGAATATATAATACGTAAAAACCAGAATTTTGATAAATTTAGGGGGATCAGGGAATAAAGCAAAATTAAAACCTTTGCGGATATAAGCAACTACGCAGTACATGGGGTTTAGTGTATAGTTTTAATATTAGGAAACAGAAAGTAGGGTATTGGATTTAAGACATGTGTCGATTATTGTAGACAAGTTTAGACTATCCAAATCTCTCAAAATAACTATTTGCTCAATGTTACAAATAGGAAATGAATGTACGGTGTGTGTAATAATAGTGTTCCTATTTACTGCAGTCAGCGGCTTTCTGGCTTCGAGTGCGTTCAGTGTTTAGACAAAAGCAAACGACGAGGCAAATGGTGATTGATCTTTTTGATAGAAAATTTATATGGTGTATTGATCAGGTTGCGAAATTTGTTCCTACTCGAAATGGTTGAGTCGTGGGGGTCTGACAGTGGTCAGATAGATTGGTAGGCCCCCCTGATAGGGACTTTTGGATGATGTGACGGGGACGTTGGACTCTCGGGTCTGATCACAGTCAGATAGATTGGCGGAGGACTGCAAGCAGAATGGATGTGCTGATTACAGGACAGATAGACTGTCGGAATGACGGATGAACCGATGGGTAGACGGAATGATGGGATGGAAGGACTGATTTTTTAAAGTATAATATGTTTTATGCATTTGTGTCATGCATTTTTCAATTTGCTTATTTCCATTAAGATAATGTATTGCCGCTATGTAAAAACTGTAATTTGTATTATCATATTCTCTTGTCATGGGTGCAATTTTATGTCATGTTTGTAGTTGTAATGCATGTATTCTAACAGTGAAGGAATGACCTTACACGTTTTACTGCAAACACACCGTATTTGACTGCATTATTTATTTCTAATTAATTTGTTATATATGTGTTTCATCTATTTAACATTTTTGTAAATGTAATAAATATCTGTTATTCTATCTATATGGTAATTATGTGACTGCCGAAGGACATGATTTTTCATAAAGTGTGTATGCATTAGGGCTAAAATAAGGTATAACTCTTCTCATAAACTGTTGTGTGGCTTGTATATTTTGGCAAAATATTTGAAAAATAGTACTTTTCAATAAACCAAGTCCACCGGGTTCGCAACAAATAGCTATTAAATTAGTGTCTAATAGCAGGAACTGTACAAAGAGCGTCCATTTGATCTGATTCTTCTTTACCAAAGCATGAGATTGAGCTTTGTAAACTAATTAGATTAGTGCCTGTTTGGGAGACTTCGGTATATTCGTGTAGTATCTTCTTGTCCAGCGAAGACAGCAAGAAACACACCTAACCCGGTCACATTATACTGAGAAGGGCCGAACCAGTCGTCCTCCGCTACATACACGTTACACTCTGCATACATGGGAGGCCGTCCGTACAAGACCCTGGTTGTTAATAGGACGTTAATTAAACAAACAAACAAACAATAACTAGTGCTGATAGACAGCAGTAGTAGATCAGTATTATGTTTGTTTAAATATGATGTGATGTTTTACACTATTTACCGGTAAGAACTTAATAATTGTTTTTTTTTTATTAATTTAGCGAAAATTATCTTAAAATTTGCTGATAACATAGGAATGCCTGTACCACAAGTCCAGATTTTCAGGTTAATTTTTTCACCAAAGCTCATGTCTTTTTAAAAAAAAAAACAACAGTGACTCGTTATGGAACATCTATATATATTACCTAATAGGCCTGTCAAGCCTTGTCATACGGCCATGTCATCAATATCGTAAGCCACGTGTAATAACACTATCATCACATAACTGACCCGTCCAGCCATGTCATACGGCCATGTCATCAATATCGTAAGCCACGTGTAATAACACTATCATCACATAACTGACCCGTCCAGCCATGTCATACGGCCATGTCATCAATATCGTAAGCCACGTGTAATAACACTATCATCACATAACTGACCCGTCCAGCCATGTCATACGGCCATGTCATCAATATCTTAAGCCACGTGTAATAACACACTACTGTGCCGTTACATAATTATGTAGTTTTGACGTGATTTATATATAACATAACGTGGTTGTCTCAGTAGACGGAAAAGCGAAGTCCGAGCCAGATATCTACAGTTTTATATAGAGACGAAATTAAAAATTCCATTAAAGTGATTTATATTTATATTTATAAAACGTATATGATAGATACAATCTTACACTCTTGAGTAGTTAATACGAAAATTATCACTCGTTAAATAATTTGTCAAGCCAGTCACCTAAATTATTGAACTCATTTTACATAGTTCATATTACATAGCCACTCATGTAAGATTTTCAATATATATTACACATCCAGCTGGCTGAATGTGATAGAAAACGCATAACACGTATGCATAACATGTTATACAATATATATACACAGACAACTTATACCAGTTGTTTCAATCACAAGCTATCAGAATTATATATATTTTTTTAAATGATTTCATTTTCAAATATAACAAACTTTTTAATTAGATAAAATATATTGTACAAATTTTGTTTTGTCTGTAAACTTTATGCGTTCTGCGAATTAAATCATTTTTATCACGTGTTTTTCGACATTTGTAATTAACCAGTGTCATCGCTTTGAAACATGTGACCGCGGTGGCCGAGTGGTTAAGACGTCTCGACATATCACCATAGGCCCTCCACCTCTGGGATGCGGGTTCGAATCCCATGTGGGGCATTTGCCAGGTACTGATCGCTAGTCGGTGGTTTTTCTCCGGGTACTCCGGTTCCCCAACGAACAAACCTGGCACGTCCTTACATGATCATAGCTGTTAATAGGACATTAAACTAATTAAACGAAACTAAATACTTTGAAATAAAATGATATCAAAAGCCCTCAATTTTTTCCGAAAAAAAGGTCCTTAAAAACAATAACAACAAATAAAATTTATATCGATGGCCTTAGGTAAGTACAAAACCGTGCATTTCAGTTTTCCTTCTGTAATTTTTGTTTACAGTGAAGATTCATCTCGCTGTTTTGCCTGGCGTAGTGATAATCAACTAATGTGCGGTATTTAGGACGATGGCGGGAAATATAATACTACCCTCGCTATTACAAATAACATAATGAATTGTTTTTAATTAAATTGTTTTGGAGGCAATTATAAGTGTACTATAATAACATATGCCATTCAACAAAATTATCAATTTCGTTTGATATTCCCATTTTAAAAATCAAAAGCCGTTTCGAAAAAGGTTTGGACCTTTAACGCTTATATAATTCAGATCTATCCATACAGCAAATTTACAACCGATACAAGAACATGCCCCTTTGAAATTTTTATAACAGAGATTGACTGGTACAGTTAATTGTAACAGATAAATAAGTTGACTGTCACTACCTCAGACGGCAAGACAGCAAAATTAATCTTCACTATTAACATTGATTAGGCAGGAAATCTAGAATTTGTTCATTTATAAAATCATCTTAGGCAATCAATATATATATTCGTTTTCTTATGCTATTATTGTTCTTAAGAATCATACAACTTTTATTTCGTAGTGGGTGTTTAAGCGTTAGTAGTTTAACGATATCTTAGCGGTGTTTCAATCATTTTGCCCAATATTCTAATCCGATGAAGCTAAAAAATAGTGACATCAATGTGTATAATTATTTTTTAGACAACATGATCAAATAAATTACGTTTAAACGAACGATTCAGTTGAATGTCAAATGGATTACTTTTTTCCAAATTAATACGCAACGCCGACATCTTTATTGTGACGTCATAATGACGTTGGATTTTCGCGCTATTCTCGGATTTTTTTCTTCATAGTACATATGTAGTATGGAGGAAAATAATCTGCCAATCCGAAAGTATTTAGTATGAAAACAAATAAAATTTGATTTTAAAGGAAAGACGTTATAAAATTAGCCATGTACCTGACTCCTAATATAAATAAATTGACTCTAAGGTCTTAAATTAAAAAAGAAAGATGAAGGTTACACCTTACCTTGAAACTTTAACGAGATTCAGCCAACTAGAAAAATTCTGATAAAACTTGTCTATAAACACTTTTCAAAGGACAAGGTGGTAGTATCTATAGATCTTTCAAATAATGTTACAAAATGCAATTTATTACCCTAAGAAAGTGGTCTCAATGCCCAGATTGTCTTTCTACAGAGGTGGTCGCTAAGGTAGGTTTCAGTGTAAATACGGAACATTCGAAATACAACATTGTTTTAAGGACTAAGCAATTAATATTTAAGATTTCATAACTTTCGTATTAAATATCGAAAAGACATGAATACTTTCCAATATCGATGTGTATCGCTTTCGTGCTATTCCTTACAAATGTATAATATTACCATGTACTACAACCATACACTAAAGAGTGATTGATTGGCTCTCGAAGGTTAGTTAACACAGCGTAAACAAATATGTATAGACATCAAAACAATAGAGGCAAGGTGTTGTTTGAGACGTTTTTCCAAATATCACAAAGGAAATGTGAAACATTTAATGTGTTCTCTACTTCAGTATTTGTTTACCTAGCCAACGTTTTCGAGTTCAAGGATCGTTGAACTTACTAAAGTAAATAATGTGTATTGTTGTCGGTCTTGGCTGACCTTTTCGGTAGTATAGCATGCGAAGCCGGTTGATTAATGTTATATCAGATTCCAAATAATTTTTCAAGTATTTAATCGCTATGTAGGTTTAGTTTGTTTTTAAAACAGATCAACACAGTAAACCATGATGTTAAATATATAACATGTGCGCTACAGTCAAACGAAACGAATATCCTTGCAATTTATATTCTTTTCCAAAGACGCATGGTAGAGCTATGTCACATTTATATATATATATATATATAGTAGCAAAACACCTGTCGATTTCGTTCAAAATTCTCCACACTATAAAATAATTAGATTTTCTACATAGTAGTCTCAGTGAATCATGCTAATAAGTATATATGTTTTTATATGTGCTCGTCGCCAAAGCGAGTAGGTATTAATTGTACTTTTGCTTGCGGAGAAAACTACATGCGGTTTTTTCCTCAAAAATGAAGACGTCACAATCAATACCTACCCTCAAGGGAGGTAACTCTATTACAAGCAAAAACAGAATTGTGCTGCCTCAATGAAACATGCGTCTATAAACACTGAAGTCCGGTCACATTGAATATGTATACTGTAAAGTTATATTTTTTGCGACGAATTAATTTCGCGTTTGAGATCCAGTTTCAAGACGATTTAGTTTCGCGATATCAGCTTACACGCGTGTTGTTTATATCTTTGTAACTTTTACGTGACGAATAATTTCCGGGATTCCACACCATTGGCAGAATACGCGAAATCAATCGCATGATAAAATAAGTGGATTTACAGTAAATATACCGACTACAAGCGAAGCAGTCCACATTTACATTCAAGCGAAGTCAAGCGAGAAACTCGGAAGAGAATGCTAGTAAGGGAAATGGATCAAATTATGATTCGCTAAAATTTGATTTTTCAAATTCGCATCATTTTTGACTATAAGGTTTAATTACACAGGTATGCATATTTCAACATAATCAATACTAATTTAGATTAATAAAAAGTTAAATTTTGATTATAGTCGTATGTAGGCTGTGTGTTTATATGAAGGCAAATAAACGGCATATGTATGTAGTACCAAAATATAAGTGAAGATAAAAAAGAAGAAAAAATTAGAATATAAAATAGTACAAAAATGTATTGCGAATATCAAATAGTACTAAAAATGTAATGTGAATATGAAAAAGTACAAGATATGTATTGTGAATATTAAATAGTACAAACATTATTTTTGATATGAAAAAGTACAAAATATATTGTGAATATAAAAAAGGTATAACTAATTTCACTAACTCTGATAAAATTAGGATTTTGAGTGATATAAACAAAAATTTGTTAACGTAAATCTAGTGTCAAATTTAATTATTTTATCAAGAAGGCCAGCTTTTTCAACACACAATAAACTCTTATTCACGACGGATTAAGAGGCTTTTGATATTTTTTCACATAAGTTATTGTGTTACTCACATTCACTTCGCCATTAGATTTCTAAATAAACAGAATCGGTAGATTGTTTGATTCACTGGGCGAATCCCCAAGTCAATTATACCGCATTTTTGTTGACATGTAGAAGGGAGAACAACAAAGGACTTTGATCCGAAAACACAACACCAGGTGTATTTGTTTACACTCGTTTAAGTTTGACGGTATACTAGTCATAATACATTAGTATATATTTGTACTGCCTTTAATGGTCTCCATTCCATTTAAATTCAAGACATTTATATCTGACACTTTAATAGCTTTTATTTGATATTATATATATATATATATTCTGACCATTCCTTTATATATTTAGTATGACCGCTTCCGTTAGAGCGGTTAGATCGGACTACGGTTAATGGAGGATTAAATTAATTAATATTTATCAACACGATGTGATTAACTTTAAACAGTTAAGTAGACAAAGAAAAAAATTAGTACTGGATTTTTAGAAATCGAAACGTTTCAATTCACGATGTTGTGCTTTGAATTGGTAATAAGTAGCGTTTGTCTACTGTTTTGTTTTTCAATTTGTAATGCGGCACCAACTGGTTGCACTGAGGCCGGATTTTATGCTACATGCGATTTCGCGGCCTGGTCGCCTCCGCTTGCGTCATCGGATTTCACTACGACGCCATGCTACATCATTCTCAACAATGTTGATGGGACACTTCCGGCGAACGCATTCTCTGGATTGTCCGACTGTGCAGATCCTTCCGGTCAGAGAAGCATCGCTATCACGTGCGCCGGAAGTAATGCTTTGGTAATTGCAACAGATGCGTTTGCTGGAACGATGACATGGATTACAGAATTGAGCTTAACAAATTGTATAATATCGGCCGGATTATCGTCCTCGGACATCTCCGGATTGTCGGGGCTGGTTGACTTCCTAACTTCCGGTGGGACAATTGCGTCATTTGCATCTACGACGTTTAGTGGGTTATCTATGAACTCGATCGCCATGTCGGGTACAACCATTACGGCACAAACCTTTCCCAGTGGGTTTCTGGAGAACGCTGGATCCGCTATGACGAAAATCACACTTGATAATTGTGGATTAACGTCAATTCCAAGCGGTGCGTTCGATGGTAAGACAGCAGTTACTGCCTTAAATATCGCCAATAACCAACTGACGACTCTCGCTACGGACGCCCTGGACTCGATGGTCTCTCTTAATACCCTCTCCATAACGGGTAATCAGTGGGCCTGTACGTGTGATATATCCTTCCTTGTACAGTGGGTGAGATACACGGGTAGGTATATTCAGTAATAAGTGAGAGTGTTAGGGAGGTATCTCGTAATTTCATAGTGATTTACAAACACGGTTAAGAAAGTCTGACTCATTACAATGTAGTTATGGTTTGTTTTACGGGGATACAATGTTTTCGAATTGGTTTTGTTTGTGGTATTTATCATTAATTTTCAAGTACCAGACTTTGTTAATTGTATGGTTAGTGTATGAAACTGTGAATTTTTAACATATTTAATTTCATCGGGTTATGAAAGAAGTTTTGTTTGTAAACTGTGTGAATCTGCAAAGCGGATTCTCACAATGGTTTGCAAACAACATTTATTTCATACCCCAGTAAAATTAAAAATATGGCATTAAAAATAGTGACATCAATGCTTATCATTAATTTCCCAGACTACGTGAAAACATTAAATATATTTACACATAACATTCCATTGGTTTTCCAAGGGATTGTTTTGATATTTAAGCATAGGTGTCACATGTTTTAACATCATCGGGATATGAAAGAAATTTTGATTGCAAACACATGTAGTAACATCAATGCTTATAATCAATATTTCAGACAAGTTGATAACATTAAATTGTTTAAACGTACGACTTCATCGATGTCTCACAGGATTTGTTTTTTAATCAATATGCAATGTCGACGTCTCTATTACAACTTCGGGTTTTCGCGCCATTCTCGAAAGCTTTCTTCATAGTAGTATAAAGAAAACATATTTGCCAATCAGAAAGTCGGATTAAGAATGGAAACAAATAAAAATTAATTATAGTGCTATGAAAAAAAGAGTCGGCCAATCAAAAAGGTAGATTAGTATAAAAAACAAAGGAAAGATACTTATTTTATTGTAAACATATATGTATAAACAAAAACTTTCTCCTAACTTTTGCGTACGTAGCCTTTGGCGAGAATAACTTTTGCATCTTACATTTCAAGTCACTATCTTGTTATTTAAACATATATATATATCAGTGTAATTCAGATCTACTTAAACAATTTCAACAACAGGATGGTGATTTGGAAAATGGTTCTTCGTCCAATGCCACATAGCCGAAAATATTTTGAACATGTTTACAAGTATTGGAAAATCATAGAGAATTTTATATCGATATGAAATTCTTCATGATTGCGATGGACCATTCCATACAGATTTGTGCTGTAACGCATTATGCATAATTATGTGGGTACAAGGTATCAAGTCACTATTAACAACTTGTAAATGTCTGTGGAGTTTAGATAAATAATGATATAAATGACAATTTAATTTTCAATAGTTGAAATTTTTTAATAGTTAAAATTGTTGAGTTTTGTATGATGGATGTATTTTAGGAGTGACGTTGGATGGTGATATCACTTGTACGACGCCAGCGACGTACAACGGAAAAACTCTTAACAAAGTCACCTTTGCCCTAGGTTGTGAGACTACAACGGTGAGAATGGTTCAATACTTATGGGAGGCATACTTTGATTCTGCACAACGATTTCTATAATTTTTTTTAAAATAATATCAATATCATTAAATTATGTGTTTGCATTAATTCTATCTATTTTGTGTTTTTATCAGGTAGATTTTATTTGTGACAAATAATTTACAAGTTGTTATTATATTGTACATATGTTTTTTTTATTCCATTGGGGAACTGGTTTTGTGTTTTTTGTATAAAATTAGAAATACCTAATATAATATACCTGTATAACGTGTCTACAATATTTACACAAGGTCTCATTCGCTAACATTGTTTGTTTGCTCACAAGAAAAACTTACTAAAAAGGTTGTTAGTTAGTTGCAACATATACTCATCCCTTTATATATTTTTCACATAATGATATTTCATTAAATATTCGTCAGGACATGTTGAGTGCCAAAACCGTATAGCATATTTAATGTAATATGCTATCATAAGTATAGGAGAAACACCGAAATCTTTGGAATAGTCAAGATAATGAATTGTTCGAGGCCCGTAAGGGCCGAGAACTAATCATTATCTTGACTATTCCA
The DNA here is from genome assembly GCF_041381155.1 of Argopecten irradians. Classification (NCBI taxonomy): domain Eukaryota; kingdom Metazoa; phylum Mollusca; class Bivalvia; order Pectinida; family Pectinidae; genus Argopecten; species Argopecten irradians. Next base: position 36,596,675 of record NC_091147.1, on the reverse strand, counting down.
CAGTTTTCGGTGTTTCTCATACATGTACTTAAAACATGGCACTTAATGTCACCGGTACTCTCCACTATTACACTGGGTATTGTTTAACTATTCCACAGCTCCAGGTAAACCCTTACTACCGATTTAAACCCTAAGACCTATTCATGATTCATTTATTTACTTCACTAGGAGAACAAGAATCATGATTTGCATGATTTTTTTGAAAGATCCATGCAGAGGTACTATATGGTACTCACACTGAAACATTTCCTCTGTTTCCCATGCAGCACATTCCTTAGAGTGAAGTTTAGAAGAAGAAAAAACAACAAAATAGTCCCAACGCTTTGGATATATAAACAAAATAGTGAAATCATGTTGCTAAAGAGTGTGTTTTTTGAAAGTATTCCTTGGGAATTATCATCTTCTTGAAAGGTGTTGGGATGTAAATTTGTTTGATTGATGCAATTTTTATGGAATATAAAGTGATTTGGATATACAAAATATGGAAAAAAACCATGTCAAGCATCTGTAATTTCATTTTGGCAGAAAATTCAGCATTTATCTCATGGGATTTACTCTTCTCTCTTCTGGATTTGTTCAAATTAATTCTTTTTTTTTGGGTTATGGATACAATGGCTGTGAAAGAACTTATCAAATTTATTTTGGAATGAAGTGATGAAAATTGTATACATATATACATGCATATGTATATCGTTATTATGAAAATAAGTTTACAAATACTGTACGATCACAACAACGTTGACAAGTACCTGGGTTAATCTTTAATCCATCTCTCCGAGGATTTAATGAATGAGGATGTATTTCTGATTACATGCTAAGCTATGTTCACCTGAGTCACTACATTCATCTTCAACTGTGGAATAGTTACCTTTTCCCGTGGAATAGTTCACAAACTATTCCACAGCAAAAGGTAACTATTCCACAGTAGAAAGTGATAATAGTAGCTATAACAATAGATGACATCACAGCCATGTTTTGATAATATGTTATTGATCAAATGCTTAAATATTATATACGAAATGTTAAAAACAAACAAAAAGGTGTTCCATACTCTTAATCTAAACATAATCAATAACTGAAGATTAATCGCGTATATATGTGTCTAATCAATACAAAAAACTTATAAAATAATCTATTTTGTTTTTAGTGCATGCGTAATCAGTAATTCATTCCACATTAGAACATAGAGCCATGTGTTTTTTCGGGAAAATTTCTAATATTTTTATCTAGAAGTAAAATTACTACTCCATTCATACTTTTTAGATGTGTCAGTCATATACACTCATCATCATAAACTGGAAATATTTTAACACTTAATTAATATCAAATAAATCAAATTGTATATTTTATTAAAATTTTACTATTTCAGACATTTACCTCATCGGAAGAATCAAGTAAGTTTTTAATTGCTATATTGAGTTATCTTATAACAACTTCTGATGAATCTATTCGAATAAATTCAATATCTAGAAGTAATTATACAACAGATTTTCGTCAGATATAATATTGCATACATGTTACATTTATGTAAATGACGATATTTGACAAGATATGAATGATTTCCTGCATCATATAAGCTTGTTAGTAATACTAGTACGTACTACAGTAGTATACATCTGCACATTTACACATGTATTGAAATTGACAATTTGATAATGAATGATATGAAGAAAATACTTTTTTACGGTTGTCATGAATGGCTATACATTGGAATTTAATTTATCAATTTTTATATTTGCTCTACTTTCAAAGCTTGGGACAAAACTCTGAAGTACGGGACCGCTGTCATAGCAACCATAGGTCTGGGCATCGCTACTGCCGCCTTGGTGAGCCATTGCTGCATGATGCAAAAAATGGCGCAACCGAACAACACCTCAAATCCAACGAAACCTAAGTCAAAACAAAGTAAAGTAAGCGTCACTCCGGCCAAGATAAACGAACCGACAAGGAACTCTTTCTTTTAAATCCGCATCATCTACAGTGTGGACTTTGACGATACATTCTTTGACAGAGTTTTGCGAGAGAAGAATACATTTGTATAAAATTTTCACAGCTCGTCGCTTTACCGCCTGGCGTATGAATTTTTAACTCTGATTGTATTATTTTTTCCCTTAATTAATAAGTTTCGCGAATTCATATTTTCACAGATGTGTTTGAAAAGGAAAACCTGTGAGATCACTTCTCATAGGTTTTTATTGATTTATTGATTTAAAGAAGATAAACTGTGTATTAGTACTACAATGAGATAACAAGTGATTCATTTATGGATAAAAACAACAGTTTCGTAATAGCTTTTCATGATCTTTGCACCTGAATTGCTGCTTTTGAAAAGAAAATGAAATAAAATGAGAAAATTCTAGAGAGTTTGAAAGCATCCCATCCTCAATTTTCTATGGGTTACTGTCACTGTCGTGATATCCACTACTGGACTATTTCATAGCAAATCTGAAGGCTATGTGTGAAACAAAAGATGAGACTTCTGTCATAGAAAAATTTGAGATGTTCTTTGTTGTTATATAATTGTATATTTTATCTATAGATGTGTTGACAAGTTTAAAATCTACCCTAAGGTATTGTGGTCTTATTTTTGTGGAGTGACCACCAATTACATATAGTATTCACATGTCAAAGTGTTTATAACTTTCCTTGAGGCAATGGTGTCATTTATAAGCTTAAGTAGATATATTTCATATCAAACTGTCGATATATTGTCAAGTCGTTTAACTGTGATAATATCTTTATGCTATTAATCTTGATTACATCCGGATTTACCTATTGGACAATGGTCATTTTATTATAAAGACACATGCCTGATTTATGAACATCAGTTGGATTACCAACCTTCAAAGCGGTCACTACGGAATTTTCTTGAAATTACAAATAGTGAACTGTGTGTGTGATCATTATTCAAATTCGGAACTTTTATAAGGTGGATCGCCATCTACGGACAACTAATTCGGTGTCTACATATTGGATTACCAATACCAGTGAACTTTCATTTTATTTCTATGTAATGTGCCACATATGTTTGATATGTGAGAAAGAAACACAATACAAGAGAAAGGTAAATTCCACTTGAATTCTTCGTTTTGTGTCCTGCAATTTACATCATTACCAACGGTCCGAACCGAACCTGAAAATAACACACATTTTCCTTATTAAACCTCTGTACATCACCATAATAGAATAACGGCGCACTGTTTTGTTTTGAGTTGGACGTTTTTCAAGGATCTTCAAAAGGAGTACTTGCGGGCCCGGAACTTGTCTTGTTTTTTTTCTCAAATAAAATGCTTTACTTGAGGATGAAAGAATTCATAAACGGAGATGATATTTTGAAGTAGCCAGTATAATCCTACACTATTTCAAATGAATAAAGACAACTTTTATCATAGAAGTGATTACAGTTATCATTTGAAAAAAACCCTAGAAAACTACGTTGTACATATCACTCATTGACATCACAACCAGTTCGATATCATATATGTTTATTCATGAGTTCTTCAGAGTGATGTCCTGTGACCATCGTTCTTTATGTCATTAACTTGTAAATCAAATAATCATTTTGACATTTGTTGAAAAATCTTTATGTAATTAAACAAATCAGTTACCTTTTATTCGGTCAATAATGCGTTTTCCGCCTGAATTAAAAAATGACTGAGGGCTACGCCCTCGGTTATCATTCATTCCATTTATCTTACATCTTCTGTGAAGAGAGATGCCATGTCGATGTGGCACCCCTACAAATCACCTCATAGGGTAAGCCATTTTCAATTATGCATTCAAAGGGGAATTTAAGAGGTGGCATATTTTAAGGTTGAAAATACTGAGGTGGAGATTGTGAGATATGTCGACGGATCATTCATTTATAAGTAATAGCACTTTTCTAAATACACAGTACTACTAATCTTTGGATCCCTTATTCAAGCTATTCAATCTTAAAGTTGATCTACTTAATCAAATTTCAATATTACCGGGATCTTAATGACTGCATATACATCAATAGGAAAGAAAATGGTATTACGCCTGTAAGTTATCTTCATAATATACAACAATAAAATGGGACGGAGATGTGGCAAGAAATATGGGAAAAAAAATCTCCGTCACAAACTGCTTATTAATGTCCGCATTCATATAAATATTTCAACAAGATTACAAGAAAATCTTTGTCTCATTGAGTAACTGAAAATATTTCCCGATCACAAAATCATTATTTGATTATTATTTATATAATATTGTAAAAACTTTGAATTAAGTTTCAATTTCCCGATTTTATATAGTCTTCAACGTTCACTCTTATTCAAAGTCGAACAGTATAAAATGTTACCGTTGATATTTGTGTGTTCAAACAAAGAATAAAAATAAAAATACGACTGATCACTCTCTTCGTTCATGCGATATCAAACCAACAAGACAAAAAGCATGACGGCAACAAAACAGATAGATAGTTTTCATATGTTCTTGTGAAAGGAAGAGAAAATAACGATAACAATTTTGAATTTGAATAATTATTTATTTTCATTACATAAAGTTATCATAAAATTTATAGATAGACGGAAGAATTGTTGTAAAAATCTAAGGTTGTCTGATAGAAAAAGTCCTGTAGACTATAGTAAACTATTTATAGTCATAAGTATATTGGCTTATTTAAACCCTAACTAAACAGAACCTGTATTAGCCATGTGGTTTATGTCAGCCTTGATGGTCACGACAGTAAATAGATATGTAAAATAGACCTATAGAAACCACCTTAATCCCAAATCACTTCGCCGAGTATGGCCGACATTTCAATAGTCATAATACATAGCCTATAGCGTATATTTGTTTTTCCATTAATTTATTAACGGCGTATTTTCCATTTTAAAGTCGACAAATGGGACTTTAACAACGCGTATTTGCCAAGTACAAATTGTGTTGCTTTCCCTTACAGTTGCTCACATAGCATAGACCGTGTCTTGCCCATGGAATCGATCTCCTTGGTTTATTAAATATAATTATTTTCACAAAATCCCCGAAACTTGACAGGAGGCACCGACCAGTTTTAGCGAAAAACCATGTGGTTGACCGGGTTAGTATTCGGTACTTTTGTCACCTAATGGTGCTTCCGGCTGCCAACGCACAGCCAAGCGGTTGCATTCCGGCGGATGCGTTTCTGGACTGACGGACTAACCAACAGAAAACTACGTGTTTGGGGAGTAAGGTTTTGGTGATTGCATCGAAGCCATTCGCCGGTTCCCTTTAATTGATTACCGAACTGAGTCTGACTGATTGCATAATCTCCGACGGTTTATCGTCTTCAGACTTTGCCGGATTATCGGGGCAGGTAGACTTTCTAACTTTCTAACTCCCGGTTGATCAATTGCGTCATTTGCACCTACGACCTTTAGTGGGTTATCTATGAGTTCGATCGTCATGCCGGGTACAACTATCACGGAGCAAACCTTTCCCAATGGGTTTCTGGAGAACGCTGGATCCGCCATGACGAAAATCGCACTTGATAATTGTGGGTTAACTTCAATTTCAAGCGGTGCGTTCGATGGGAAGACAGCTGTTACCGCTTTGAACTTGCTACGGACGCCCTGGACTCGCTGGTCTCTCATAACGGGTAATCAGTGGGCCTGTACGTGTGATTTATCCAACCTTGTACAGTGGGTGAGATACACGGGTAGGTATATTAATTAATGAACGGATGTGTAAGTTAGTTATTTCGTACTTTTTACAGATGTTTACATACACGGGTCGATAACAATCGTTAAAAATGTAGGGAAACTAGAAATTGACACCAGCCACAAAAATTCTGCTAAGTATACCCTCAAACTCTCATACTAAAGGGAAAGCTCATGTCAAGATTTAAAAAAAATAATACTCAAATAATAGGGTTCTATAATTTTCTTTTAGATATTTGAGCTTGGAATATACTATCTATACAAATTTACATTGGAATTAAATTCAACAAATGTAATGAGACATACATTTTCTTGACATCGTTAAAAATGTTAATGACGTATTACATGAGTGACGTTTGATGGAGATATCACGTGCAAAACCCAAGCCACGTACAACGGAAAAACTCTCAACAAAGTCACCTTCGCCCTAGGCTGTGAGACGACAACGGTTAGTGAAGAATGTCTTTTAATGTTAGAAATCATACAAAGAAATCTTATCAATGAGTTTTGATAAAAAAGGTGTTTTTTTTATTTGATATTTGTTTTTATATATTTTATCGTTCTTTCAGTCATATTCACTTGTATTGAAATTGCTAATGAGTTAAATCCATCAAATGCCGATTGCCGAAAATAATGTCAATAAGTCAGTTCCTATCAGTTGTCGTCTCACAGCCTAGGGCGAAGGTGACTTTGTTGAGAGTTTTTCCGTTGTACGTGGCTTGGGTTTTGCACGTGATATCTCCATCAAACGTCACTCATGTAATACGTCATTAACATTTTTAACGATTGTTATCGACCCGTGTATTAAAACTAGTATTCTAAAACATGTGATGAGTAAAGTGTAAAGTATGAGATAGTTAAAATAATAATTGATAGACCTTGATGTGCTGCGATTATTAAAACTAGTATTCTAAAACATGTGATGAGTAAAGTGTAAAGTATGAGATAGTTAAAATAATAATTGATAGACCTTGATGTGCTGCGATTATTAAAACTAGTATTCTAAAACATGTGATGAGTAAAGTGTAAAGTATGAGATAGTTAAAATAATAATTGATAGACCTTGATGTGCTGCGATTATTAAAACTAGTATTCTAAAACATGTGATGAGTAAAGTGTAAAGTATGAGATAGTTAAAATAATAATTGATAGACCTTGATGTGCTGCGATTATTAAAACTAGTATTCTAAAACATGTGATGAGTAAAGTATGAGATAGTTAAAATAATAATTGATAGACCTTGATGTGCTGCGATTACTAAAACTAGTATTCTAAAACATGTGATGAGTAAAGTGTAAAGTATGAGATAGTTAAAATAATAATTGATGGACCTTGATGTGCTGCGATTACTAAAACTAGTATTCTAAAACATGTAATGAGTAAAGTGTAAAGTATGAGATAGTTAAAATAATAATTGATAGACCTTGATGTGCTGCGATTATCAAAACTAGTATTCTAAAACATGTGATGAGTAAAGTGTAAAGTATGAGATAGTTAAAATAATAATTGTTTGACCTTGATGTGCTGCGATTACTAAGACTAGTATTCTAAAACATGTGATGAGTAAAGTGTAAAGTATGAGATAGTTAAAATAATAATTGATAGACCTTGATGTGCTGCGATTATTAAAACTAGTATTCTAAAACATGTAATGAGTAAAGTGTTGATAATGAGATAGTTAAAATAATAATTGATGGACCTTGATGTGCTGCGATTATTAAAACTAGTATTCTAAAACATATAATGAGTAAAGTGTAAAGTATGGGATAGTTAAAATAATAATTGATAGACCTTGATGTGCTGCGATTATTAAAACTAGTATTCTAAAACATGTAATGAGTAAAGTGTAAAGTATGAGATAGTTAAAATAATAATTGATAGACCTTGATGTGCTGCGATTACTAAAACTAGTATTCTAAAACATGTGATGAGTAAAGTGTAAAGTATGAGATAGTTAAAATAATAATTGATGACCTTGATGTGCTGCGATTACTAAAACTAGTATTCTAAAACATGTAATGAGTAAAGTGTAAAGTATGAGATAGTTAAAATAATAATTGATGGACCTTGATGTGCTGCGATTAACAAAACTAGTATTCTAAAACATGTGATGAGTAAAGTGTCAAGTATGAGATAGTTAAAACCACTTTAACTAATATACTAACTAAGTGTACTCCTAGATGAAATGTAATTGGATAACATTTGATATAAAATTGGTAATCTCTATGAAATGAAATCTGGGAACTTTATGTAGATAAAAATATGATAAAGGTTTTATGACAACTAACATGTATCATGCGTTGAGGCAGATGACTGAAAATAAAGACAATTTCTTGGATCAATTCATGTCACGTGTAGTCGTTCATTTATATACTACAATGAAACCTGTCTTATCCGACACCTGACTTTTCGACATCCTGTCAAATACGACACTACCTTATTCCCTGAACAGCAAAAGTGAAAAGTAATAGATTTTAACATCATGCGTAATCTGGCCGAATGAGTCGCTCAGTTTGGTGTCGTATAAGAAAGTTTTACTGTAGTAATAACAATATGTATAATAAGTCCTGATTTTTTGTTGTATATAGATATGCATACTATAGTCGACTTATAATATTAGCTGATTGCCGAAAATAATGCCAATAAGTCAGTTCCTATCAGCTAATATTATAAGTCGACTATGGTTTGCATATCTATATACAACAAAAAATCAGGACTTATTATACATATTGTTATTACTACAGTAAAACTTTCTTATACGACACCAAACTGAGCGACTCATTCGGCCAGATTACGCATGATGTTAAAATCTATTACTTTTCACTTTTGCTGTTCATGGAATAAGGTAGTGTCGTCCAAAATAAAACTAAAAAACGTACCTGCGCACTTTACGCGGGTGCGCACTATACGAACAAAAAATAGTTTATACATAATGTTGAAACTGCTGTTATCTTTATATATATATCTAAATGAAAGTTTGATTAAAACAAATTAAAATAATATAAAATTAAACAGTAATGTTTCCGTATTCCGTGCTATAATTGAACATTTCCTTTTACATGTATATTATTTTATTTTGACTAATTTATTAACATATAATGGATAATTATAGAGATGACAACTCTTCCAACATTATATTTTATCTGACAGTTCCATACCAGTATAATTCTTCATATAAAAACGCGGTGAAACAGAAAGTCGATTTCCCAAAAGCAGTGTTGGGATCAAGATTTAAATCATATTGTTCCTTACCTTTTTACTTCGATATAATTGACATATAAATATACATATGTAACACTATAAACGAAACACGTTTAGAAACATTTCGATAAATACTGTCAACGTGATTGCCTTCTTAAGTAGACCTGGTACACACAAATCGCATGTACACATGAAACTTATACCTTAGGAAAACATTGATCGGAACTTTTGCGTTAAGATTCGAACCCTTATTTAGACTGGGAAATAATTCTGTTTGATTATAGTACATAATCATTGAACTATAGTCCTTAATTCTATTAACTTGATATTTAGACACCTCTCCCATATCGTTTGTGTTGTTTTCCTAATGTGTCGGCAAAACGATTCATTTTAAACATTAGTTTCTTTAATTCGAGAGTTAATCTAAAATATCTTAATATTTTATGTTAAATTTTATATTCAATGGGGGTAGAATGTTAACGTTGTAAAATTATTATATTCTCTATTTCTAAACTTATACATATTAATCATTCTTTATTTATAAGAGTTATATGGTGTCTTTGTTTCTGGTTCATTCCGCTTGATAAAACGACACTTTGAACTTCAATAATCTTCAATTGTCACATATTCTGATCAGTGACATGTTATGCAGAATATAACGTTAAGTTTAGAAGTACAAATCGGTGTAAAGATCTTGGTTATTTCAAAATGTTGTACGTGGGATTATGTGGATTCTATGTAATGATCCGTAATGACATCTCCGTTACAAAAAAAAGTTGTATACATCGGCGTGATTAAACATGTGGATATGAATGAGGGGGGTAACAAAATGTTGAAAACCCGGGACTTACCTAAAATTTCCCTATCCTTTATATCTACATATGAAAGAGTCTTTTACTCCTTTTCTTCGACGTTCTATTGCAATTTCAATACTACGATATTCTGCCATTTTGAAATAAATTCGAAAAAACCGCGACTGTATTTTCTAAAGTTAACCCAGCCTATTTTCTGGACAAATATTAAAATGTACCGAGAAAAGACTTTTTTTTACGTCATCACGTCACGAGGTTTTAGTGTAGCCAGGCGACATGAGTGTATCGCCCGAGACCAGCCAGTATTACACATGTAGTTATGAAAGAAAGTATCGTATTTACCTGAGACATGACCCTTGTGGTAATTGCTCGTCTTTCATACTAAGTAACATTCTCTTCCTATCGTACAAAAATAACAGACGAAGCTTATACACGTAACATAGCAATGATTACCCGTCACAAATTGAAGTACTCCTTCAAATTATAGCGTGTCGCGGATTTTCGGTATATCAAATAATTCATGTTCTCGGTGACAGCGCGATATGCCTTATTTACTCTCAGACGTAATATTTCCTCGGAGCAAGCCCTTGGGAATTTTTACACCTGTGTTTGTACTGTTATATCATAGCAATAATTCATTACTGTCGGAATTTAAATTTATATAAAATCGATGAAAAATGCAATATTAAACAACACCAGCGTGATAATGTATACATAAGTGTACAATCTACATATTTTCTTTCTAATTTCACAGCATTGGACAAAGCTCTGAAGTACGGGACCACTGTAATAGCAACACTAGGTCTGAGCATCGCTATTGCTGCCTTGGTCATTGCTGTTTGATGCAGAAAATGGCGCAACAGAACAACACCTCGGTTCCACCGAAGTAGCAAATGATAAAACCAAACGACTCGTCAAATGCATCAACTAAGAAAAGAAAACCCGGAAAACGAGCTGCCATTCCCCTCGTTTAAAATTACAGATAGAGAAGTGTATATAAAATAGAGGAAGACATTGTAATAGTCAATGAATGGATTCAGTTCTTGCATAGCCTTTATAAAAAACCAGAAGAAATGTGGTCTGTTGCGTATAATGTATACACAACAGACGCCCATTCCCAGCGATCTTCTGTAATAAGCTTTAGTGGTCTAAGAAGCATTATATGGTGTATACACCGTTTGCATCTGCGATAGATTGGCATATCAGGATCAACATAATTCACGTGCAAAATAAAAAAATAAAAAAAATTACGTAGTAGTCAATTTGCTTTGTCGATGATACTTCGTGATTGTTTTTATTTTATTTTTTTAGTTTAGGAACTTTGTTTCGGCAAATTATAGACAGATATAGTAAGTGGTGGTTAACTAAGTTATATGTGTTTAATTCCATGTTTTAAATAGCAAGTATTCGAGGTTTAGAATAATACTCTCACTGTTTAATCATGTCATTACGTTTCATGTATAACTCGGCGAATGTATACATCAAATACATGTTTTTTTATTATACGTAGTCCTTCTTTGCATATGACGGAGTGATCTCCCTTACAAGAAGGTATCAATTGTGACGTCGTAACTTTGTAAGTAAAAATATGACGTTGCACGAATACTTATATGACGAAACAATCAGTACCTACGTACCACAATTGTATAGAACTATAATGTGCAAATTAATGGTACTCATTGAAAAATGTTTTACGTGTGTAAGTGAGATAGTAAACGGATTTTTTTTTCAATTGACCTTTAATTCTGTAAGCCCACATGTTTCACATTATACACACTTGATATTATGCTGACTTCTTATGTTTTTTTTTTACAAAAAAAAAAAAAATAAAAGAAAAAAAAAGAAAAAAAAAAGAAAAAGAAATAATCAAAATGAAAAATTTGTGTTTAAAAAAAAAGCAACAAAAAAAAAACAACTCAGAATGGCTTTCATCTTGAGGACTAACTTCTCAGAACAGTTGTCTAATTCTATCTGACTTATAACTATCAGCACAAACCTGTACCCGCAGCGTGAACCCGCTTCACGTATTCTCTAAAAATGCTTGAGGATTAACTTGTTCATGAATATTTTTATGTTATGGGGATATATTTACATTTCCTTGTCTCTTCTACTATATAAACTAACCAAAGCAAAGTGAAGTAAGTATATGACGGCATAACTGACACCCAAAACGTGACAATTATGACGTCACTAATGTTGACGTGGTAACGTCAAATAATCACCGTCATAATGGCTGTTCCATCTTATGGATGAAATAGTCGTTAATAAACGGTTTTCCTGGTGTAACTTAAACAATGTTAATGCAGAATCCCGAAGATGAGTTGATAATGTAAATATAAGCATTGAACTATTTTCTTATGATGTTGAGATATAATATACAAATGTTGAGTGTGATCTTAACATATTTAGAGTACACATAGATTTGTGTGTTATTTAAGCATTAAACTATCTTCCTATGGCATCTATGGTCTATATATGTGCCAGAGCTTTGTAGACAATCATATAGCTAGCGAGCATTATGACGATTGTCTGCAAAGCTCTGGTATCTATATAGACCATAGATGCCATAGGAAGATAGTTTGATGCTTAAATAACACACAAATCTATGTGTACTCTAAATATGTTAAGATCACACTCAACATTTGTATATTATATCTCAACATCATAAAATTATATTCAGATTAGTCCTGATAATTCAATTTCTAAAGATAATCTCTTCAGTATTCAAAATTCATTTTCAATCAATACAAAGGTTAGTCGCCAAATTTTAAGAATAATACGTGTCACTGTGACTATGCATGCAGTCTATTTAGAATTGGCCAGTAAGTTAATGGTACATATAACGTAGATTCAGGTAATTAGCACGGCTGTAAACGTGTGACATGTGCGTTTAACATCAGATGGGTACGATCACATGGGTGCACGGTGCATGGTCTCCTCAGTTGTCAGAATTTAGTTCACGGAACTGTATGCATGAACCAGGAATTAGCGGTCAAATCAAGAAATTGGGGGTTTAGTCGTCTCTGCCATATTGGAGTGCCGAAAGCCATAAAGGTATAAAACATACGTTATAGCTTATACATTTGAAAATGGTAACATTAAGGGGAGACAATTACATTATATTACATAATGTCTAGTTTGGGGTGTTGTATTTATACCTGCCAGGTATAATTGGTTGAAGGGGGTTGGGGGGTTGGGGGGAGCTGGTGGGGGACTCTTTCATTGTATTACATAATGTTCATCTCAGGTAAGCTAATTTAACTAATTTGTATTGATTAATTGTAATATTAGGGATATTAGTTTATTAAAAGTATGTATTTTATGTTATAATGATGAAAAATACCATTTTGTGAATATTTTTTCTGTTAAAGAAACATATTAATGGTGTTTCAGGGTCATTCAAGTTTTCCGGAAATATGTGTTGGTTGCATAGATTCCAGTCATGGACAAAGACATGCATCTTTTGTGCTCTTTACAGGTTTGATCTTTGTTTAATTTGTTTTTTTTTAAACAGAAAGGCTCTGGAACCATGTTCATGGTAAATTTGAATATGTAAAAAGGTTTGGTATATCTGGTTTTCTTCCAAAATCTTGACATTTTCTATAATATAGGGGTACCTGATTATGTAATGCATTATCTCCCCTTGGCTGGGGACTTTTCCTAATTTTTCATTATATTCAAAAAAGTTAATGATGTAACCAATAATTAACTTAAACAACCTTAATACTATTTCAATATTTAATACGTAATTTGCAAGCAATCAACACAGTGTGTAAGTTCAACATTTCATGTTACTCCGCGGGTGACTGTCCGAAGGTGAGGCCCTGTCCTGGAAAAACAACTTGACCGGTTAAGTTTATATTACAATTTTGACATACAGCCGAAATACACTTTACATCATAGTTGAGTATTGGAATTTTAATTTCTGCTATAGGGAACAACCAGCTAAATAAAAAAGACCTTCGAAATGGCCCCTGTGTATAAAAAATTGAGTCTAGGATAGAATTTTAACCCGGCCGCTGATTGGCTGGCTAATAATGAATTTCAAAAGTAAAAATGTTTTCTGACAGGTAATTTGGAAATTCATGTCGAGATTTAGGTTCAAAATATCAAATTTGATAATGAATAGATAGACATATTAGATGTCAGGATATTTTAGTGCAAAATGCGCCTGATTTCAATAAAGCTGCCCTGGTTGGAGTTTGAACAGAAGAACCCAAACTTTTTTTCTAACTAGTGTTATATGAGAACCTAGACTTTAATTATAGAACACAATATCTAACTAATTTTCCTTTGTTTTAATAATACAGTACAAAACTTTAACAAAGTTTACCTCTGTGGTCTATGTAAAACTATTTAGTTGGTTGCTCTCTGGTAGCAAAAAATGGCATTTATCAGCGGTGGAACATTATACAGGATTATACGGGTATATCACAGTTCATTAAATACATTGATTAATATTTAATATGTAATTATAATTCAATTTTGCTTGTTACGAGCATTATCATTGGCTTAAAAATTTACTTTATCAGCTCATAAAGGAAAAAATGGAGTAGCCGTTTGTAAAGTTGCTTCTGATTGGCCGACATGGCGGCGTAATGATTTCATAGACAAAAATCTGAGTGTACTCTCATCATAAACCGATTCGCGGTTTCTTTAGAGTACACTCAGATTTTTTGTGTTATATCTCCATAACATAAAAAATCTATTTAAGTTAATCCTTAAATAAATCGATTATTAGTTAAATATGTAACAATGTTAGAGTAACTATTACAACATTCTTTATTCATTAACATATGTATACATAATAAGTATAAATAGAATAGTATGTAAATGTGTTTATTAAGTGATAACAATTCAATAAAATAATGCAACACATATTTGTGCAATTATACAATATAATGTCAGATGAAGTTAAATCTAAAACAAGAAAAATAGATTTGATAACGTTAAATTGAATTACATCGTCACAAATAGTTTCGTGAAGTTTATGATTCTGAGAGAACGTTTAAAGTCAATCCTACACACTGACAGCTTCAGTTTGCGGCCACCATTTTTTACCCACTGTAAAAATTCCCATCCGCGTGAATGCAATGCTTTGAAGTATATAAACAAGCGGTTCAAACGCTTTTATGATCCGACGAACGTAATCTTCATCCGGCAGAAGCGCAGTGCCTATTGCTCTTTATTTGCAAGGGTTCAAGTGATAGACCAAATTCCAATATAATCAGCTGACCAAAAACGGAATATCTGTTACGGAAACAAATAAATATCGCTCCTCTTATAATGTGGATTCCTTCTCAAAAAACACAATTGAATTTACTAGAGAAAATCGAAGGGATGATCAAAATGTACATTAAGCAGCTGTTGTATCATTTATTCAAATAGCTTATACCATAAGCCTTTCCATGAGTGCTTACAAGGGGACGCTTTGAAAACACTAGGATTCTTTCCTACCATTACTAGTTATTAATATTTTGTGTGGTAGTAGTATTAACTTTCAGCAAATGTTTAGCAATTATTGTAAAACATATAGACCCATAACTAACATGTTATTAATACAAGCGGATATTATATTATTGATTATTCTTTAAAGAAAATAAATGTTTTCTCTGATCGCATGTTTTAATGGAGATTTCCGGAACATTACGTCTCTATATCGATTAAAAGTTAAATAAAGTAATTTTGTTCAGGTTTAATCAATAAACATAAATTATTTAAAGGACGATTGTAATGGCGTTTAGGCGATATCCGTGTCGATCTATTCCGTCTCTACTTATTACAAAGTTTGCAATCTCGGCTCTTAAGGAAGAACGGGGCTGAAAGGGGATGAACTGTGGTATCTCGTTTTAATTGACATTAGTCATAATGTTATAAATGGGGAAGTGGAAAAGGGTTTGTAATATTTGTTCAGACGCCTTTGGGGCATAAAGGGTAAGTCCTACAGGTTAGTGAGGGAAATAAACACTGAACCTGTATTGACAATGTATATATATTGGCATATCAAACCAGGTGATCGATATAGGCTCTCTGGACCTCTGTTGGTTATTTTATATCAATTTATTATAAATTTTCGTTCAATAGTGCTGGAAGATTTATTCTAACATAAACCATAGCAATAACATAATATAGAATATAGAATAATTGATATAGATCATAATATTTCAATCGCAACCTTTCGGAGAAATTTCCGGAAATAGTCGGAAATATGGTCGCGAAGATTTTTTGAAAGTTATTGCATTTTTCTGAGTGCTCAGTTACGTTACCAATGTGCATTCAAGTTACTGATTAGAATTAATTTAGATTACTGAAATTGGTTTTCCTTTCTCAAACATTTCTGGATTTCCTCATGAAGAAGATAATTCTTTTGGTGTTACACTTCAACATGACATGTGTGTTCCGATCTTTCTGATATGGTAACAACATACAGGATTAAATGTTTATATATTTTGATATGTATCTACATGTACATTCCATCATATTAGTCATGTATAATTGCTTTACAATCAATATACGTCGGACACCATTACAAATTAAGGTGTTTTTTCAATAAAAACTATCCAATAATTGATGTCTGATCCAAGTTAAACTGAAAATGTAAAAAAAAAATGAATAAATAAAAGAACAAATTTAAAGTGTTTATCTGATATTATCAGCGGTGGATAGGTGAAGTCTAATAATTGGTTCACACGCTGTTTCCCAACAATTCATCACTGACAAAGAAAATATGTTCAATACTAAAGATGTTTTTAAATCGCTCTTTACTTTTTTATCTTAAGTATGCTTTTAAAGATGAACTATAGTTGCTTTTTAATGTTAAAATTTAGCCCCACATGATTTTGCATGCCAGTGAGCCGTTAACAACAACAAACAAATCAATATTACAATTTTGTTTCACAAAGACTTAGAGTTCCCTCCCTCTACAAGTTAAATCTTCCTCCATCGCAGAATCATCTTTAATTCCATATCTTGTTAGACATAATACATGCCAATCTTTACAATAATGATAGTTTTGACACTGTAAAAATGACATGGAATATTGATGATGAGAAAATTATGCTCGCTGACTGCACTAATTATTTATTGAAAATGCAATATATTACATTGTCATAATTACAGCTAAATGGGTTATATGGAAGATCAGGAATATAAAAAATACCAAAAAATCAACTGCTACATCAGCACTTCAAATTTTAAAAGAATAACTTAAATATAATCTGCCCTTATACATAAAATCATTCAAATTGGGAACAAAAGTAGTTTCAAAATACCGAAATTTATTACAAAAACTAGATGTATTTATAATTACTATTTTATCAATAAAGTACTGATGTGTGAGAGTTTGGTCCCCTTGTTATTAATATCAATTTTAATACTGTTGTGTTATTCATACTGGATACTCACCTATTTAATCCTTAAAACTACTTATGGATTCAGGTTAAATCTTATGAAAGTCTCTCTTCTACCTATGTTTTATGTTAGACTTGTCTCCCCACAACTTGACATATTTGATGGAAATATTAACTACCTGTTATACACAATGTAAATGAATTATCCGCAATTACAAATATCAATGAGGTAATGATATAATAAATGATGAATATACCTGTAAATAATGTGAAAGCAGTGAAAGTTTGTGTTCAAGATTAGAATAATCTTTTTAAATATAGAAATGTGTGTGCAAGTCCTTCTGTGAGAGGAACCTTATGTTATTTATATGTGTTTTGAATAAAACAAATGAAAAAAAATAATGCTAAAAAAATAGTAAAATAAAATAGGCTGTAACTATCAGTCATTCTACACTAATATCTCCAAATAATCTTAACACAGCTGAGCGAGTATTTTGGTAAAAAGTAGGGAGCTAGTCAATTTAACCAAGTAACTTTTTTAAAGCGTAAATAAAGTAGATGTATATTAAATTCGTTTATGTGTGGTCGTACCGTCTTGTCTATGTTCTGTATGGGCCGCCGAACTAAGGTGTGTGACCGAGTTGAGTCCGAGTTCATGGAGGACACGTGAATTCGTTTAAGGGTGATTTACGGCTATAATATGATAACAGCTTCATACCGACATACAAGCACAGATGACAGACTTTGGTAAGTCTATATCTATCATTTTTTTTTCTTATTTTTCTCTTTTTGTAGCCTTATACCTGATAAATATCATCGTAAACATTCGTTAGAACGTGCTTGTCAGTCATGACTAACATTGTAATTGTAATTTGCCATGTGTATTTTGAGAAGTTAATGTCGAATATAGTCTTGTATTTTGATATGTGCATCTTTGAATAAGCTATATACATATATTTGGGTCATTATTATAACTTGTATTTAGTATTATGGATTTGTAAAGTACTCGTAACTTTGCGACAAAAACCAGGCATACATTACAAAAAGAGGATTCTTAGTTAAGGTACGTCGATTAAACGAGCGGACACTCGATATTTTCGTCGAATTTGGTCTTATTTCAAAGTGAATTGGAGCGTTGAACGGACGGTTGTTACCGTCCGCCAAGGCATCATCTGAAAAATAAAAAACCAAAACCTTGCCCGCTAGGACTCAATCACAGTTGGGCATGCCTTGTGAACTCATTGAACATTTACCGTCTACCATGTGATACGGGACTCCTTGCTCAAAACTTCGTCACCTGTACATGTTTAACACTTCACTTCTACAACTGAATTATGTAGTTCTTCCTTAATGACATTTTGTTTACAGCACCAAGCAACAGATAATAGGACAAAAATTCTAAATGTATATTTTTTTCAATATTTACTTTCTTGAAATGCATTCGCCTGATGTGTTGTGCAAATTGCAAAAATAAATTTGCATGTTATACTTCCGGAAAAGCCATTCACAAACAGTTTGTAATTTTGAGATTCATCGGCAACCTGGAAATTGGAGTACTCTGCATACCCTCTTTCCCTAGTCAAAGCTTCAAGTTCCACACGCAGGATCTTAGAGGTATGGGTTAGGAGGTGAAGGTTATCGTTACCTGTAAAAGTGAGGACAACCATTTAAAGTTTGGTCCCTAACCGAAACAACAACTGTTACAGTAGTGGTAATGTTACCCCTAACTATATAACGTTTTAATGAGGGTTTCTAAAGTTAAAGATGCTCAACCGGTAACAAATGCATTTTTTTCTCTATCAAAAAGAACCAGAAAAATAAGTGTTTTATGTCCGTTAAACGAGTTACCGGCATAGTTACCACCCTGGAAGAGCTTGAGCTCCTTATTTTACTTCAAGATAAACATATTAGTGCGCCCCGAAAAAAGTCCATGGCACTATGCCCTATATGGAATGAAGAACTGATGTGGCATCGACTAAAACCAAATATACCATCGTGTGTTAATAAGACATAGATTTACATAAGTAAACACCAATTATTGCTGAAATGATGAGTATCGTCTATGCTTTGTTGGCGATGGAACAACATTAAGAGTCAAAATTCAGTTTAACTAAAATAAAATCTAAACTGTTTGCTAAAACAAATATTGAATACTGATCAATGCATGCCGATATTATCTAGTATATGGTACCTCACTAAGATATGCAGGTCATTCAGCAATATGTAAGATTTGTGTCAATTCTAAACAAATAAGTGATAAACGTTATTTTATAGATACAGCACAGTGCAAATGCCCAAATATGCTTAAACATACTTCTATATGCATGCATGTAATCATCGGGAGAGGGCGTGTATGGGCTTTGCCTGCAGCCCGATCCAAATTGAATCTTTTGATCTAATAAAATATGAAACTGAAATGAAACACGTTTTCCATATACATTGTTTAACTTGATTAAAATAAGAGAGAGGCATACAATTGTGAAAGTATAATACAAAGTACAATATTCAAGCCATTTTTACACCGGCGCAGTTCTGCACTTTCGCTCTTGTTTTGTTCCCTGTCCGAGATACTCATAATATAACCTGTAAAAAAAAGCATGTTTCTAGTATATCTGCTCTGATATTCAAATAAAAAGAGTTTAAAAACTATAAATTATCTACACAATACAATTGTCGCCTCTTACCGAGCCAGAAGTCTCCTTGGAGATCGCCAAATCCATTCTTATAGTCACTCCATGGACGATAAAGACCGACATCTCCCTTTGTTCGCCTTTGGATTACCTAATTTTCAGATATAAATGCATGTTTACTTACAGGAAATCAGACGCTCGCTAAAAAAGGGTTCCATACCAACTGATTGGCTTTATTCGATGATAAAACTTAGCTTCCTTAGACCATCGAGGATGGCGTAGTGTGGACTGGTGAATGTTTTGCACGAATCTAAAGATCTACTCTGCTGCAGTTGAACAATTAAAAATATTTATGATGGTTAAACATTTTCTTTTCTTATCAAATGATAATGCATTTAGAAATTAACACCGGATCATATTTATTATGCACAATGTATAACAGGTATTGTAACCGTTTTGACGATTTTGGCTTTAAGAAATATAAACATTGTTATTTCTTTGTAATAAGCAATAATTAATTTTTCTTTGTTTTCATACCAAATCTGGCTTTCTGATTGGCCAATATTTTTTTGCATACCACTATGAAAAAAAAATCCGAGAATGGCGCGAAACCCCGACGTTATCGTGACGTCACAATAGAGACATTGACGTTGCGTATTGATTCGGAAAAAGGAGTCGCTTGAAAAACCACTGTAATGTTACATTTAAACATACTGCATTTTATCAAATAGAGTATAAAATTAATTATAAGTATTGATGTCACTATTTTTTAATTTTATCGGGTTATGAAAAGAAAAATTGTTTGAAAACTTTTGTGAGAATCCGCTACGCGGATTCACACAGTTTGCAAACAATTTTTTTTCATACCCGATAAAATTAAAAAATAGTGACATCAATGCTTAAATACATTAGGCCGTCCAATGGTTGATTTCGGATAGGTTGTGTTAATATGGATTTTGTGTATAGGTTCATTCATTATACAGGTGCTTATTTTTCATCGGTAGCAACTTTCAATAAAAAGTCTACAAAGCCAGGTTACAAATATCGAACAACACACATCAGACAAACGTCATATCGTGGTGGAGAATAGTGTCCATTTTAATATATAATAAAATTATACTTTTGTCAAAATTTGCTAGGATGGGCGTTAGTGCCGAAACAGTTTAAAAACGTTCTAACGATGAGAAGTGACCGAAATCTGGGCCAATCTAGAGACATTTATGCTACGTGTATCACACGTACTTTTCCGGCAATCTTCTGATTTATGTTTCCGACGTTCCTGGAAATTTCTGCAAGATATTGTGGTTGCCTTTATCTCTGAGCTGACGTAGCTATCAATGTCAATTCAACAATATCCTCACAATTCATCGTGAATATCATTAATACGATGATTGGATAAAATAAAATACAATTATTTAAGTTACCGGCATTGCATTTGCTTTCTCATTCCTTGAATTATCAACAACGAAGATATTGTTTTCAATGTAAATCAGTGTAAAAATAAGATAAAGTTCTATGTTTTTCTTCTTCAATATTTTATTGCAAAAAAAGAAGACACATAAAACATATATTTAGTTACAGAAGATATTCATATTTCCTATTCAAGTTAGACATAACAAATCCATAATTTTAATGCTGCATTAAGTCAGTCTGTCAACACATGAGCTATGAACCATTTTATCAGCAAAATAACATCTTATAACACACTTAGGCTAGAGATATCAGGGTTCATTACAGATTAAAATATAATTTCTTCTATACAAACACTTCCATTGGTATATGATCCAAGTAAAAGTGGAAATGTAAAAAAATGGATTAATAACAGGACAGACAAAGAACAAAGAACAATCTGTGCAACAAAGAAGATGGTTTAAAACACATTTTCTTCTTTTTAGCTGTAAAAGATGAACCACAGCTATTTTCAATCGTGAAGTTTGACCCAAAATGATTCTGGCTGCTGGTGAACCGTAAACCTTACACAAATAAATCGATATTAAAATTTTAGTTTCATAAAGTTTAGTTTCCCTTTGCAAGTTAAATCTTTCTCCATTGTAGAATCAATGTTAATTCCATATCTTCTTTCTCTTCTTTAAAGTTGTTCTATTTGCATTTGTGTAATCTACAATTTATATTCTTGCTATTCCTGACGTACATACATTACCAGCAATATTTTTTTCTCATCTGTCGGATAATTTCAATGAATGCAAGGACGAGGAATGTATAATTCATTTTGCATGCCTCCTATTCTTCAACATTCCGGATTCAGCATGGACACAAAATGAAGTAATCAAGAAGTGTTTTATTGACGCGTTGAATTTTCAGTAAATACATTAGAAATAAATCATTTTAAACAGCGACTTTACCATATATATCCTAGCCTTAAAAATGTAGTTTCAGAGTAAGGGAGACAACATTTTTGTTCATACAGACGTTTAAGTTATGTTATATCCAATGAACTTTTCAAACATTTGGTTAACAGTGATAACACTTTTTTAACATTTTGCCGTTTCGAATTATGAGTGTTTAAATATGTACCATATCATCATGAATGGCATCCGACAATAGCAGCCAAAGATGCCAAATAAGCTACGGCTATGTAAAGGATTATAAAATTTTACTTTGATTATAACATGAATGTAATATGTACCAATATTTTGATATATTTACATCAAAGACAACCACGAACAAATGTATTTTCTAAATATTTTTTTGTATTGATATGAAATATATCAAAGGCCAAAACAATTGGTTTCATATATATATATATATATTCACGGACAAATGTCTCTTTACAAGAACCTTTTTTATATTTAACATATCAACGTATTAGCTTCATCAAGGGACAAATCCGAGCCGGATTTCTACTGCTTTATACAGAGACAAAATTTTAAGGTCTACTTATATTTCTATAAACAAAGATTATGTGATAAATAAAATCTTACACTCGTGACTATGTAATATGAAATCTATCAAACTAGTTAAATAGTTTGATATGCCACTCACCTAAAGCGGATATAAGAAAGAAAGAAATAACCCAAATATTGACAGTTAAAGGGTTTGTGACACAAAAACTTTTTTATAAATTTTCTGATAGTTGAACCCCATCAATGTTGGCTGACACACGTTTCATAGCACTCCGCAAAACTGTTTATCTACTTTAAGGGCAGTAAGGGTAAATTGCTGCGGCTGAGAAAACTTTAATGAGCAAGCCGGTCACGTGGTACCAACGAGTCATCCGTTTCACCATACTCTGCTGTCTGCTGTAGATACTGTATATTTATAGAGAACAATTACAAAGTCTTCTAGTATTTTTTTAATATCTGCAGTGGAAAACAATGACAGTGATACCCCTGCTTTGAGTTTTGTTCCGGACATTATTCCATACCAGTTGGACCTTTTGATGAACATGGATAATTCTCTTTCTACGGAGGAGGGGGTTAACATCCCCAGATGTTTCAGATGGTGATCAAGAAAACCAAGAAGGTAATGAAGAGGATCGGTTGACAAACACAACATGGGTTGTAATACACCTATAATTATTTTAATTTATTGGCATTAAATATAGATGTGTATGCCTCCATGGGTATTCATTAGATAATTCAATTTTAATAAGAGAATATAATCTGTAATATATCTTACATAATTGATATTTTACATTAAAATCATCCATTGAGAACAATTAATTTCTCCTTTTATTACATTATAAATGCATTAACTTAAATGCATTTGTATGATTGATATCAGTGACGTAATTACGACTTATATAATTACTACACTAATTTTACATACCTACATATGAATATACATGTATTTCAATAAAATCTTTTTAATGAACATCAATTACAACAATATGTAATACGCTTTATTACTATGTCGATAAACAATTGAAGACTTCAGTAAATGAGTATCATATTCTTAACAACAAAGGAATGTATAATAATGACATTGGTTACTAATGTGAGACAAAGCTAATTACATGGTTCAATTACCAAAAGTCAATTTTTCCATTTCATGTTGTGGATACATATTTAGTTATATCTTTTATTTTCAACAGGTGTTAATGTGGTTTCTGTGATCCGGTGGTTACGGAATCGGAATCTACGGTCTGCTGTCGTGAGATAAATGATATCAATTCTATAGTTTTCAAGAAAAAAACATCTCTGTAGATTGTTTATATTGTTATTAATTTTACCTATTGTTATATTTATTATTAACGAAATGTTACTTTTGTTGCAATATTTATATACATTACATCAATCATCTTCTTGATATAATGTATTTATATGACTAAACAGCTAGATAGTATTACTGATATTATGCAATTACCTATTTAATAATGTGTACTGTAGCATTGGTATGAGTAATTAAGTAGCAAGCAATGGTGATGATAAATTGTCCTTAAGTTGTTACACATTCCATGTATAATCTTTATTAACACACAGGACTGGGTAATTATAATATACATGTACAATAAATACCATTATTAGGTCATAGATAATAGGTCACCTTTTCAAACATGAATTAAATTGACCCTGAAGTAATTTAACTCCTCCATATAAAACCCCATTCTCACAAATGATGATTTTCTCAAACTTGACACTTATGTAATGCAACCATGTATTTTGAATACTTTTTTTTCCTTTGGAAAGCGAAAGAACTTGTATTTAAAAAACTTATTTTATTTCTGTGATTGTTATAGCAGCTATAAGCAGCACATTACACCACACTGAATTTATAATGAGAGCCTGTAATTATTTCATGTGCAACACAGGATAAGATAATTGTAAGTTTAGGTGTTTAGCTCTATTCGTGCCTGTCTCATCAGCAGCGGTGAGCCAGTCGGTGAACCAGTGACGTGTGCTGGCTGGCAGCCTCGTTATCGCAATACATTTTTGCATATCGGTCAGCTGCCCAGATGGCCCTAAGTCTAGCCTGGTATCTCAGTGTATGTATTTGCCAACCCCATGGAGTGGGGTATTTCGGTGAAGTTAAAGGGGGGGGGGCCAATCTATAGACAACTTATCACTTTTTGTGTCAAAAAACCCTTTAAGTATACATAGACATCTCATCGCTGTTAAAATGATAAAATGTTTAACGTTATAATTATACTAATGACATGCGCATATGACGATACTAACCATAGTGTTTGAATATGACCAATATATTGCCAATAATGAATAAAATTGAAAAATACATAAAACAAATTATGCTTCATATACATAGAATCAGTCCATACCGTCTTCCCGCTAGTTCATCTATCAGTCCTACAGTCTATCTGTCCATCTTCTTATAAGTCCATCAGTTCTGTCTCTCATTGATAACAGACCCACGAGTCCAAAGTTCCCGTCAGTCTACAATCCATCATCATCAGTCAATCCCGCGGCCGACTATAATTCCCCACAAGTTCCCAGTCAATTCCCATATGTCTATCAGGTCTCTGTCAGACTCACAAGTCTATCCATTCCCCTGTTTCCAGTCAATTTCATCAGTTCATCTATCCGTGTGTCAAACCAACAGTCCCAAATCAGTTCATTCATCCATCTGCCGGACCATCAATCACAAATCATTACCCTATCAGTCCATTCATAGTCTATCAAACTATCAATTACAAATTATTTCCAAATCAATTCGTCCATCCGTCTGCCGGACCATCAAGCACAAATTATTCCCAAGCCAGTCCTTTCATCCGTCTATCAGACCATCAGTCACAAATCATTCCCCAGTCAGTCCATTCATCCTTCTGTCAGACCAACAGTCCCAAGTCATTCCCAGATCAGTCGATGCATCCGTCTGCCAGACCAACAGTCCAAAATCATTCCCCACTCGTCCATCCATTCGTCTGCCAGAATATCAGTCAAGAATCATTCCCAGATCAGTCTATATATGTCTGTCAGACCATCAGTTCTAAGTCATTCCTCCTGTTTTAATATACGTTTCAATACTGAAAGAAAGAAACACCTCTGACTGCCTTATATGGGAACAATGACATCACAAATACCGTACTTTCATTCTTAATTTATAAATCATAATATTGGACAAATAGTGACGTTTAGAGATTTGGATGGTCTAAACTAGTCTATTATTTTTGTTATATATCTTGAATTCAATGTCTTATTTTCCGTTTCCTAATATTTATCAACATACACTCTACCAAATCCTTACAGTACCACGGTACTATTATTGTTAGAAGTCTTTTGTTGTTGATTACTATAATCTTTTTTTTTTCAAAAGGGAAAATAAATGTTTACGGTTTAATGTAATCTACCGAATCATCATTTTCGTCTCCTTTAAAGGAAGGATTTTCACACTTGGGTCTGGGAAATATGACCATCGCATAACCTGATGATCAACGATTCGTTTCTTAAAAATCCCATTCAGATGAGCATTCACACAATTGTTATGCCACTAACCACTTTTGACATACTGACCACAATTTCGATTATTGTCGTTGTCTCTATCTCGCGTGGTGAACTGACAGTTATTACTGATCGCCATGCCATCTGTAATTGAATACATTAAGTTTAAGGTAACAATAAATTGTCTCATAGGACTGTTATGATGAAACTTTTTACGTTTTCTTGGATGAAACAGAGGCCTTTATCTATATCTTTATATTTTCATAGTTGTTTTTCTGTCTTTGTTATGGGAAAAATATTCAACTCTAATACTAAGAAATGTTTGTTTACCTCATCTTTGGGAATCCTCGGAATAATGTTCTTTTGTTTAAGTAACTCAAATTCCTATGATGTTTTTTTCTGCATGATGCTAATCATACAATGAGATGTTACTGTACGTAATGCTGATGATAATGATGATGATGATGATGATGATGATGGACATTGGTGCTCTTCAAGATGTTAATTGCATCCTGCATTCTGATTGGTCTGGATATATTGGTAAATTACATCATTAATTTCATAAGTTAACAGGTGACAAAAGTATCCTATTAGTAACCCTGGTCAATACTAGCCGCAATATACCGCTCGGCCTGGGAGATCGTAAGCTGAATAGGTTGAGCGTCAGATTAGTACTCCCGACCCAAGGCAGAGGCAGTGATTAAAAATGTTCCACCGACGATGAATGGTGATTTTTATATATTAAAATAAGGAGCACATAAATTAGTATGTTTCGGTAATAACAGAGATTACTTACTATACACTAAAGCTGTTACCTTCGTTGAAAAGTTTGAGCTTCTTATTTTATTTCAAATTATAAAAGCATTTAGAATAAATAATTGCATCCCAAAAAATCAATGACACTATGCGCCCAATATGGACGTGAAAGTTTCTCGATTTATGTATGTTCAGCGTTTGTTAAAAATTCTTCATCACATGTACGAAAGAAAGGAGGGTTATCACATTGGACTGTTTTACGGACACTCAGTTATAACCAAAATATTTTGCATGATGATACATTAAGGTCAGACTATCCGATTTCTCTGGGCTCATGGTGACTTCAGAGGTCAAAAGTCAAAGGGTGTAAATTCACATTTCCATTGTTTAAGTCCTGTTTAATTAAATATTAGAATAGAGATAATTTGTTTAGCAGTTTTTGCCTGCAAATCCTAGGTTTGTGAAATTCAGTTCAGAAAACTTGTGAAAAAAATAAAAATAGGTCACAGTGATCTAGTTAAGTATTTGATCCATTTCAGCCTTAAAAACTTTAATATTTTCGTTGAAATCTAAGATTTTTCAACGATTTTATACAGTTTTATTAAGGCTTGCTTTATAAGCTTATTACAAGCATAAAATAGGTCACAGTGATCTAGTTAAGTATTTGATCCATTTCAGCCTTAAAAACTTTAATATTTTCGTTGAAACCTAAGATTTTTCAACGATTTTATACAGTTTTATTAAGGCTTGATTTATAAGCTTATTACAAGCAATGCCCTCGCCTAAGGTGGGATTTTACAATTGCGCCTGCTGCCCCATTGCATGATCGTAAAAGTCGACTAAACTTGGAATCTTAATTTCGTGGGTACTCAGATAGAAACACCTTATTTTTTGAACATTTTGAAACTTTAAAGTAATGTTTAGAACTTGATGTGTATTTTGTCACGATAACTACATCTGAAGGTAACATTTTCAGGGTCACGTGCATAAATTAGGTCACATTCAATGAATGTTATCGTCTGTCAGCTAAGTATCTTCTGAATTTTCCATTTTTAAAGCAATTGTTTCAGCCATTTAAGTTTGTTTTCAGAGGAAATAATCACCCACATATGCAATGCAAGTATTATGTTAGAATTGTGCCTGCTGTCTCATTGCAAGATCGGGAACTACTTAATCTTGGATCTCAATTCTAGTGGCTATCTAACAATATTGGATTTTTCTCTAAGTCATCACATAAAGAAGGTTAATTTCTCGGAAAGACTTTCCCATCACTACTAACCAGTTATTTTCAAGTCTATGGTGACCGTTAGAGATTAATTACATTATATTGATTTCTAAAGCAACTAGATAAAGGTCGCCTTTAACGATCATGCAACGGGGCAACAGGCACAATTCTAACATTAGACTTGCAATGTAGTTGTTGCTGAAGATTATCCAATGAAATAAAGTTAGTTAGCTTAAACACTTGCTTAAACATGGAAAATCCTGGAGATACATAGTTGACAGACGATACCTTTATTGAATATGACCTCATTTATCTCCATCATCTACCTCATGTAATCATAAGATGTTATCATCTTAAGCACATCATGAGAAAATCCAAATATAAGCTCTAAACGTCAGTCTATATCTTTTAAGTGCATCTACTATTGCATTTTCATATAAGCAACCACAAAATTAAGATTCCAAATTTAGTTTTAAGTTGTCTAAATAAGTAATTTGTTCGGAAAATTGCACTGTTCCTCTTTACTGATACTTGACCATGTGGGACTGCTCTTAATTGACACACCAAATTTTAAGTTTAATGAATAGCTTTTGACTTTAATAAGATAATGATATTTTATGACGATAGATTATATGATCAGTTATCCTTAGGCACTCGAAACCTCACAAAATCAAAACGTTATTGTCTTAATTAGATAACCAACCTGAATATATTTCTTTCAATTAAAAGAGAAAACCAGCATGATTTTATGTATTACGAATTTTATCATGAATCCACATACTCTGCACACAAGAACTTTAAAAGCTCAGACATGTGAACGGCCGGAAGGTAACTTGACATACTCGGAAATACTGTTCCAATCTTCATCCAAGCGAGATAACTCTAGCATACATTTGATCACAGTAGATATACTAAGGTCAATAACAATGACCTAACCTATCAGGCAATAAATTGGATAAAGGCATCATTAAATTTGATGTATACTTCGTAATCAGGATGACTTTCAAATGAAAATTACCAAGCATGCTTCTGTGATATACTTTCTTTTTCTTTTTAGACTGATAACTTCTGAAAGCAATGTGCTTGCTTTAGAGTTTAAATTGCAGAAATG
This sequence comes from Argopecten irradians, assembly GCF_041381155.1. Lineage (NCBI taxonomy): Eukaryota > Metazoa > Mollusca > Bivalvia > Pectinida > Pectinidae > Argopecten > Argopecten irradians. The sequence goes on along the minus strand of NC_091147.1, from coordinate 36,567,572 downwards.
TGGAATGCAAACTTACTTGAAAGATTTCCGAAATAGCCATTCACAAGCAGTTTGTAATTGTGAAATTCATCAGCAACCTGGAAATTGGAGTACTCTGCATACCCGTTTTCCCCAGTCAAAGCTACAATTTCCACACGTAGGATCTTAGAGCTGTTTGTTAGGATGTGAAGGTTATCGTTACCTGCAAAAATGAAGACAATCAACCAGTGTTCATGAAGATAAACTATAGAACCAACGTGTTCCATATACATATATATTAACATTCTGACTGTTTCGTCACTATATGGATCAACCAACTGACGAAAACAAGCATTTGCCTAGGAATACACCATGTATATAACGATTCTCGTAATATTTTAGTGTATATTTTCTAACGTGCTGTTTCTTGATATAAAATCATTTTAGGTTTACTGTTATAAGTCAATCAAATCTTATTTTAACTATATTTCTTATTTATCGTTTGTCATTTGCAAAAATGGGTCGACCGGAAGGCGGAAGCTTAAAAACGCGACGTTGTTGAACGACTTTGTCATCCAGAAGTTCCATTAATCTCGTTTCTCGTCGTAAATGGGTGTCATAATTTTTAATATAATATAGAAACCTTTCAATAATTTTTATTCCATTCCATTCCATCCCTATATATTAACAGTCAGTTGGCAATCTATAGTATAAACCCTGTTGATTTCAACCAAAGGCTACTCAACATTATTTCTCGATATATTAAGTATGTCATACACTATTGGAAGCCTCGCGGAAGAATATACATGTACATTAATGATGGTCGGCATCAGGAACATTTCGCGTTTTCCGTAGCCTACCGATCGTATGATTGAGGAACATGTATCAAAATGCAAAATGTACCTATGTGTTTTAATACATGAATACATGTAGAACAGTTACATTGTTCATTGTTTATGTTACTACAGTATCTTTTTGAGCAATGTTTCCATGTGTATGATAAATGTACAATGTTGTACAATGTACAGTTTTGAACATCCCGATGACGTAGCAATGTTTACATGTAGTGTCAGTAACACTGTCTTATTCGCTACAACACGTACGTCCTATTTTTATTTATAACACATTTGGTTGCATGCAAAAAACCTACCTGTGTTCGGCCGACGTCCGATTAATTTACAAAAAAAAAAAAAAAAAAAAAAAATCCCCACACACCAAAATCAGTAAATAATGACATTTAACCATTATAACATCCGTGTATTCAAGTAATTTTAAATGTGAACTGATCAAACTAGAACTCAAATGATCAAAAGTTATATGTGCCGTAACTGGATGAAAATGTTGACATGTTATTTTTTATCTCCATTAATCTATTGGAAATCATAAGGTTTATGAATTGAGCTGTGGAAATCATTCAAACGGCTTCACATGCTTTAGCAACGCTAGTTATAACACGGACATTACGTAATGTACAATTGTTGTTTTTATGCATTATGTATATTTAGATGAAAACATTCGTACTTGTAAAATTGAAACCAGTGCACCGAAAGTACTGAAATTCTCAAAATGACATATTGAAAGCTAATATTGATTCATGATTATGAAAAATACGGCGTATATAACTTTCAGATTGTAACTATAAGGATTAAAGTATCTTTCTGGTGGCTCGCTGTCTATTTCAAATATCGATACCTTACTCAAATTTTTCATCGGATTGAACCACCAGAATTATACTTTAATCCTTAGGAATATGAAAGGATGCTACTCCAATAATTTACACACTGGTTCATATTTCAGTTGAGCGTTCGCCCTTGTGAGTAAGGCTCTGAGTTCTGTTCCCTGGCCGAGACACACGCATAGTCTTTAAAAGTGGTAGATGCTACCCTTGCTTTAGCACTCAGCATAAAAAAGTGTAGCAAATGTGGCTCGCCTAATGTAAATTATAATGTGATCGGATGTGGCGCTTGTTCTGTGTCTCTGATGCATGCTTCAATGAGATGGCGTGATAAAAAGGAAAAAATAGTTCCACTACACGAATTCTACTATTACAACACGAACATGCTACCGTCTCCCGGATCATTTACTTCACAAACGCAACACACCATACATATACATAAAATATCGTCTTGAAATGATCCTGGTTGTCAATAGGACGATAGCGTAATGATTCAATCAACCAATAATAATTATTTTTCTTTGTTTCTTGCTGTTTGATTGGCCTATTCATATTTTGCATTCAACGATGAAAAAAAATCCGGGAATGGCGCGAAAATCTGACGTTAACGTGACGTCACTATGGAAACATTTACGTTGCGTATTGATTTGGCAAAAAATAATCCCTTGGAAAATCAAAGGAATCGCACATGTAAATATATTCCATTTTGTAAAGTAGCCTTGAAAATAAATTATAAGCATTGGAGTCACTATTTTTTTTTTAATTTCTTCGGGGTATAAAATAAATTTCGTTTGCACGTTTTGTGAGAATCCGCTACGCGGATTCACGCGGATTAACAGTTTTCAAACAAAATCTTTCACATACCCCGATAAAATTTTAAAAAAAATAGTGACTTCAATGCTTATTTACTCAACTGGCCAAATGGTGAATCCATGCATGATCTGCGATTGACCAATTATTTCATGCCTATTTGGAATTCACTGAAATATTATACACAGTCATTAAAATGGAAAAAATACACTCGATTAATTAGTTATTAAATACAATTATCGCCTCTTACCGAGCCAGAAGTCTCCTTGGAGATCACCAAATCCATTCTTGTAGTCAATCCATCGGCGATAAAATTCGACATCTCCCTTTGTTCGCCTTTGGATTACCTTATGGAAAATATAACTGAACATTTAGTTACTAACAAGAGACGCTCTTAGAAAGACTCCAATGCTAACTGATTGACTGTATTCCATTATAAAATGTAATTAGACCACCAGAAAAGTCGTTTTGTTGACAGCTGATATAGTTCTAGTTTGATCCTAAAGCTGAAAAATATATATATCACACATACTGTTTTGCACAAATCTAAATTCCTATTCTGAATAACAATTATATAATTCATGGATACATGTTTTCTCCTTTTTTAATCGAGCATTTACCACAGGATCACAAATTAATGTATATCAAATGGATATCAAGTATTGGGACCATTTTTGATGACAATCATTTTTTCAGCCGTCCTTAATAATTAAAAATAGTTGGATCCGGCTGGGTGGGATAGATCCATTCCACGTATTTTGTGTATAGGTTCATTCATTATACAAGGGCTCTTATTTCATCTCCAGCAACCATTAATAATATATCAAGATATCAAGTTTACAACTGTTGAACTAATAATAACATACATCAGAAAGGACATAGTAAAAAGTGTATATGTATAAAAATCATATCGTAGTGGAGAAAAGAGCTCATTTAATCTCCAATGAAATTATATCTCTAGTTTTTGTTTTGCAATTTTGCAATTTAAAATGTTTTATATGGATCCTACTCACAGTCAATGGTTCGTCTTCAGTATCTATATCACAGTATACAGGAAGGCCTTTCTTTCCTAATTTGTATACACCAGATCTATATCCAGACAGTTCTGTACAGTGGTATATCACTAAAATAGTGAAATTGGGATGTACGTAAATATGTAGCGATGCTTTATGATATTGCATTGTATAACAATTCACTAAACATATTTATAAACATACTGCTAATTATAGATAAATCAAACGATGTATAAATATGTAACTATGTAACAGTAACTATAACAATAGTTTGTATTCATATTTTCAGCTTCGTATCATTTTATTTATACAAGTAAGTTTGATAAGGGATAACAATACCCTACTTTATTGATCAACATACTTGTAAAATATGAATTGCAGATAAATTTTAAACCTAAAACAATTGAATAACACAATACCTAATAAAAATGAAACATTATGGTGAATAGCATCATTTTCCTTAATTCTAGTCGAAAAATCTCCTAAATTAATCCAAAAATTTCAAATAACAAAATAGACGTTCAAACATTTTTTAACCCAAGATGACAACTTTACCGGTTTCATATTTAATATCTCATCATGAAATTCTCACCATTTTTGTTGATATTATAGGCAAAATAACTATAAGATATGTTTGGTGTACACGATCCATGTCGGTGAAAATTTGATATTGCTAAAATAGGCCTGCAAATTTGGCCATTTCTAGTTTCAAGACTCTGTAAAAACTCAATTGATCTGTTTTAAACCACACACATTCGGTCAAAATTTGCAAAAGTATATATTTTTTCAGAATATGATATCGTTTTACGTAATTGAATATTGATTTGATGAAGTTTTGAACCAAGACAGGAAACCTGGTGTACACCTGTGGAAGGAAACAGTAAATCTTCCCTAGCACAGGCCCCTGGCGGCTTTTGAATTGCTTAAAGGTAACTTACAGATTCTCTATCATAGTACTACAAAATGCACCTAGGTTTTGTTAAATTGGTTCGTGGGCAAACTTCAATGGTAGGTCCTTTCCCCCGTGCGTTATATTTTGTACGGGTATGAACTTTGTTGTTAAAAGTCTTAAGTGTTTCTATCGTGAAAATAACAACACCGTGAAAAATCAATGCATGTAAGTCGCATGCATGTAAGTCGCGAAATTAAGCACTCACGAAAATATCGACGTTTACAGTAGTAATAATCTAAGATAGGTTAAGTAACAAAGGACCATTATCATAATGCTGTTGATCAGTATGTTATTCGAGCAATAAGTTACAAACTCCAAACTCCAAGGTACGATACACAATCAATATTGAACAAATGTTGATATAATATGTACAATTTTCTGAATTTAAATCACCAAACAAATATTAAAATCAAATATTTTAAAATATTTTGTGCGGTATTATTACAACATATTTTCGATTTCTGTGTGTACGCAAAAATTCATATGGTGAACTTTTTCACAATAATTTTACGTTCAGAATGAAAGAAAAAATATTTTGTTTAAATTTCAATTTGCAAAGATGCGATAACTATAGCCAGAGTCAATATAAATGGTCTGTACAGTAAACAGTTCTTCCAGTTATCTAAACATTCTAATTAGATCTAAAATTCACTCATTTAAAGATGAAAATATCTAAAAGCTAATGGTTACTTCTCTGAACATTAACTATAATCAAGAATTTTTTTATTTTAAATCAAAATCTAAATAGTTTTAGCAATGCTTATACAAGTTTCTGCTATGTAACAAAAGCTTCACTGTAACTGACATTCTTAAACTAATATTGATCAATGTGGTTATACATACATACACAACTTGTTTTTATAATTGTTTTTTTTTAAATATGTACTTTTTGTTAATATAAATGTTGGTAAATGTCGACAATATTGTGATAATTTTACCATATCCTATTTTCCTTTTTGTGTGTCTGAACTAATATTAGCCTTGGCAAATTATGAAATAGTGGTGAACATGCTTAAAACGTACCCTTGTTAAAGTAAGAAGTCGAATGCGAAATTTCAGCATATGTTGACTCTTCAAAAAATCTGGAGTAGGTCTCACAGATTCTGTCCTCGAACTTGTAAGAACATTTTTCAGTTTTGCAAAGCTTTGCACACATTGCATGATTTGAAATCCCATAAACTGAATCAAGTTTGCGAAAACTTTGGTTTGATGATGGTGAAACACGAAGTACTATTCTGCTCAGTTGTGGAAATCCAGCCCTTGCTAAAGACAGTACTGTGGAAAAGATCCCTACTAAAATGCCCAGTTTCATGTTTCTATTCTGTTTTACTGTATTGAACTACCATGCTGAGTCATATTCAAAATTGAATGCCGTTCAGTTACATCTGATTATATTATTTTACTACCAGGCTGAATTATGTTCAAAACACTGAAAGCCTTTCAATTACATCTGATTATATTTCCATTTAAAAAACTGTAGATCTCTGGTCAATGGAATCTTTTCTGTCTGCGTCAATGCCAAAACGACCACACTTATTACATTCCAAGAAAACCCTGAATAGGCGTGGTTAGCTCGGTGTCAATCTGTATCCAGCTGTAGCCTTTGTTATATGAACGGTAACTAGGCATCGTTGATCAGGATTAGAATTTCTTGCTTTGAATGTGAGCTAAAATTAAATGCTTAACGATCGTCTTAACATAGCTGAATGACCACATATTATTTAGTGACAATAAAAAAAACTCTGTTATTTCAACTGACCAGTCATTCAAGTTGTATCACAAATGTGTCCGTCTGCTTCATCTATGTTATGGTGAGATGGAATGTTGTTGCTTTTGGAATTTCGGTCATGGTTTGCCGACACATTATACATTACACCCACTTCATATTTTATAAGAATCATCTAAATAAAACAACAAAGTTCTGTTTTTGTGCGTTTTGGAGTAATGAACCGGATGCGTATTCAATTGCGAGTACCTGCTGGTATTTTTGGGCAATTAAAAATATGTAGACCATCATCTGTCAGCCATTTTTCGCATTGAATAAATCATAAATGATTTTTTACAAATTCATTGACTTTTCTCCTTCTTGTCAATACAGAAACTTGGCGATTAAAGATAAAAAAAACGGGAATCATTGATTAATCTTTTTATGTTAGTTAAGCTTTAATGTCGAACTTTCCACTTTCTATAGGTACAACCATCACTCGAAAAAAAATACGTTCGCTCTCGTTATGAGTGAGGGTGTCATTGCACGTGTACTTGACATTCTGTGGAAGACTGAAATACTTTAATTCTTGTGTATTTCCAAATTCTTGCTACCATCCCAGGATAGTAGCTATTAGAATCCGTCGCTTTGCATGCAATGTTGTTGGGAATTCACATGGTTATAAATAGCCTGTTCACTTTGATTGGCTGGCCAAAACGATTTACTTGTATCGATTGGTTACTTGAAATTATTGCAAACAAATTATCATTTGATGAACTCAGAGAAGTCAGAATGTTTCTTTCTGGTTGACGGACATTTTTTTCAGAAATCACACAAGGCGGCGCTAATTTCTCAATTGGATCCCCTCGGAGAAATTGACGGAAATAGTTCGGTGATTTGCCGAGTTTTGTTTACATTGTCGGGAGCGCGTGAACCATCTATATATAGCCTAACTAGTACTGTTGGCTAGATGATCATAACCTACTTGTAAAAACTGTCCGTACATGGGAGATGCTGGAACAAAGTTAAACTTTACTTAGGGAATATTTGTGCAACTGTATGCGCCAGTTTTAACCGAAATGTTATGCTTGTTTCTATGCGTAATATGTATTACACCAACTTGTCGAGTACATGTATATCAGTACAGTGTAATTAAACGGAAAACTTGTTAGCATTAGGAAAAGGCCCACTACACCTTCTGAACAACTTAATTAAAATAAACAAAACGTTCAATTTTATAACGCAGGTCGTGTTATGTTTTCTGCGTCGAAGTAATTACAATGTGTTAGTTGACTATTTCTGCACCAGACGGCAAAACTTCAATTTGTTTGGTGTCATCTTTGGCCATATTATGTTATAATTGTTTTCAAAGAAACTCTTTTTTTATTTCGGAAAGGTAGCCTAGTGGCCCTTTCATGAATGTCATGAAGTTGATTATCTTTTACATTGAATGCGAAAGCATTTGAATTATCAAAAATGAATTGTCATAAGAACTATGGCAGCTAACCGTGAACAGAACGCTGCGTCAAGCTTTCCTATAATTGCTTCCTAATAAATAATGCTGTATGGTAGCCTTCTTAGCATTTTGGGAAGCTAATACTTGTATGTATTATTGAAATGTATGAGGACGTTGTAATGATAATATAATGGAAAGGTAATGTTTATTACAAAAACGTGCAGCGAGCAACAATTTATATCCCACCTTTGACATTCCGTCAAAAGTAATGTTTCAAAAGTTGAAATGGATACCTATAGGGCCTAGCCTTATGCATGAAATACAAGAAATCTTTCTTTACTCCTGTTTTCAAGTGTGACTTTAACAATATACAGACCCCCACCCCCTACCCCCGTTTCAAATGTGTCTATAAAATATCAGACTCCTCCCGTTATCAAATGTGACCTCCACGACATTCAGTCTTCACCCGTTTTCTTATGTGACATTAACAATATAAAGACTCAAATGTGACACCAATATATATACTCTTCCCCAAGTGTGACCCTAACAATAAACAGACTCCTCCCGTTTTCAAATGTATCCCTCAGAATATACAGACTCCTTCCAATTTCAAGTGTGACCCTCACAATATACAGACTCCACCTGTTTTCAATGTGACCCTAACAATATACAAACTCCTCCCGTTTTCAAATGTGACCGAAAAAATAAAAATATTCCTCCCGTTTTCAGGTTTACCTCAACAATAAACAGACTCCCCGTTATCAAATGTGACCTCCACGATATCCAGTCTTCACCCGTTTTCTTATGTGACATTAACAATATAAAGACTCCGTCTGTTGTCAAATGTGACTCTAACAATATATATACTCTTTCCGTTGTCGAATGTGTGACCCTAACAATATACAGACTCCTCCCGTTTTCAAATGTGTTCCTCAGAATATACAGACTCCATTCATTTCAAGTTTGACCTCCAAGTGTGAACCAATATGCAGACTCTCCCGATTTCAAATGTGACCCTCAGAATAAACAGGGACTCCACCTGTTTTCAAATTTGGTCAAGATATACAAACTCTTCCCATTTTCAAATGTGACCGAAACAATGTAAAGATTCATTTTCATGTTTAACCTTCACAATATACATGCTCTACCCATTTTTTCAAATGTGACCCACAGAATATACAGACTCCACACATTTTCAAACGTGAACCTCACAATATACGGACTTCCCCCGTTTTTAAATATGACCCTAACAATATGCAGACTCCTCCCGTTGTCAAATGTGACCTCCACAATATCCAGACTTAACCCGTGTTCAAATGTGACCTTCACAATATACAGACTCCATTCGTTTCCAAATGTGACCTCATGAGTATCCAGTCTACCCCCGTTTTCAATTGTAACCCTAACAATATACAGACTCCACCTTTTTTCAAATATGACCTTAACAATAAACAAACTCCTCCCGTTTTCAAATGTGTCCGAAACAATATACAGATTCCTCCCGTTTTCAGGTTTGACCTTCACAATATACAGACTCCACCCGTTTTTAAATGTTACCCAAAGAATATGCAGACTCCACACATTTCCAAACGTGAACCTCATTATATACGGACTCTTCCCGGGTTCAAATGTGATCCTGACATAACACAGACTCCCGTCTTCAAGTTTGACATCAACAAGATACAGACTTCTCCCTTTTTCAAATGTGACCCTAACAATATATACAGACCACACACGTTTTTAAGTGTGACATCCACATTATGCAGTTTCCACTCGTTTTCAAATGTGACCTTAACAATATAAGGACTCCTCCCATTTTCAAATGTGTCAAGCAGAATATACAGACTCAAGTTTCAAGTTTGACCTCCAAAATAAACAGACTCCTCCCGATTTCAATTGTGACCCTCACAATATACAAACTCCTTCTGTTTTTAAATGTGACCGAAACAATATAAAGATTCCTCCCGTTTTCAGGTTTGAACTCCACAATATACAGACTCCACCCGTTTTCAAATGTTACCCACAGAATATACAGACTCCACACATTTCAAACGTGACCCTCACAATATACGGACTCTTTCCGGGTTCTAATGTGTCTCTCACAATATGCAGACTTTCGTTTTCAAATTTGACATCAACAACACACAGACTTCTCCCTTTTTAAAATGTGACCCTAACAATATGCAGACTCCTCCCGTTGTCAAATGTGACCTCTACAATATCCAGACTCGACCCTTGTTCAAATGTGACCTCCTAAACATACAGACTCCATTCGTTTTCAAATGTGACCTCAACAATATACAGTCTCATTTATATTATGAAGGTCACATTTGAAAACGGATGGAGTCTTTACATTGCTAGGGTCAAATATGGAGTCTCTACATTGTGGGTGTCATACTTGTGAGGTCCCATTTGAGAACAGGTGGAGTCTAAGCATTACTAGGGTCACACTTGAAAACAGGTGTAGTATGTACATTGTGTGGGTCAAACTTGAAAACGAGTGGAGTTTGTATATCATGGAGGTCAGACTCAAAAACGGGAGGAGTCTGTATATTGTGGAGGACACATTTAAAAACGGGTGGAGACTTTACATTGCTAGGGTTGCACTTGAAAACGGATGGAGTCTGTACATTGTTTGGGTCACACTTTAAAACGGGAGGAGTTTGTACATTGTGAAGGTCTATTTTAAGTATATGTGTTTTGGGGGTCAGATTGTAAACCGGGTGTAGTTTGTATATTGTAGGATTGTAAACCGGGTGTAGTCTGTATATTGTGGGGGTCACACTTGAAAACAGGATGATTTAATAAATTGTAGGGGTCACACTTGAAAACAAGAGGAAACTGTATATTGTAAGGGTCACACTTGATAACGGGAAGAGTGTGTATATTGCGGGGTCACACTAGAAAATGGGTGTACTATGTACATTATGGGGATCGAACTTGAAAACGGGAATAGTATTTATGTGTTTTGTGTCCGCTTGAAAACGAATGGAGTCTGTGTAGTGTGGAGGTCATATGTGAAAACGGTTGGAGTCTGTATATCATGGGAATCACATTTGAAAGCGAGTTGAGTCTGTACATTGTTTGGGTCACACTTTAAAACGGGAGGAGTTTTTACATTGTGAAGGTCTATTTTAAAAACGAAAGGAGTCTTCACATGGCTTGGGTCATTCATGCAGAAGGAGTATATATGTTTTGGGGGTCAGATTGTAAACCGGGTGTAGTTTGTATATTGTAGGATTGTAAACCGGGTGTAATCTGTATATTGTGGGGGTCACACTTGAAAACAGGATGATTTAATAAATTGTAGGGGTCACACTTGAAAACAAGAGGAAACTGTATATTGTAAGGGTCACACTTGATAACGGGAAGAGTGTGTATATTGCGGGGTCACACTAGAAAATGGGTGTACTATGTACATTATGGGGATCGAACTTGAAAACGGGAATAGTATTTATGTGTTTTGTGTCCGCTTGAAAACGAATGGAGTCTGTGTAGTGTGGAGGTCATATGTGAAAACGGTTGGAGTCTGTATATCATGGGAATCACATTTGAAAGCGAGTTGAGTCTGTACATTATGGAGGTCACATTTGACAACGTGTGGAATTTGTATATTTTGGAGATCACATTTGAAAAAGGATGAAGTCTGTACTTTGTGTGGGCAACACTTGAAAATTGTTGGAGTCTGCGTATTGTGGAGGTCACATTTGAAAAAGGGTGGAGTCTGTTATTGCGAGGTCACATTTAAATAGGGAAGATTTTGTATATTGTGGATGTCACCTTTGAAAACAGATGGAGTCTTTACATTGCTTGTTTCAAAATTGAAAAAAGGGTTGAGTCGGTACATTGTGTGGGTCACACTTGAAAACGGGAGGATTTTGTATATTGTGGATGTCACATTTGAAAACGGGTGGAGCCTTTACATTGCTTGATTCACACTTGAGTTTGTATATTGTGGAAGTCACATTTAAGAACAGGAGGAGTTTTTACATGGCTAGGGAGGAGTATGTTTATTGTGGAAGTCACATTTAAGAACAGGAGGAGTCTTTACATGGCTAGGGAGGAGTATGTTTATTTTAGGGAAAAGATTGTAAACCGGGTATAGTCTGTATATTGAGGGGGTCACACTTGAAAATGAGAGGAGTCTGTATATTTTTAGGTCACACTTGATATTGGAAGGAGTCTTTATACTGTGGGATCACACTTGAAAATGGCTGTACTATTACATTGTGGGGATCACACTTGAAAACGGGAGGAGTCTGTATATTGTGGGGTCATTCTTGAAAACGGGTGAAATCTTTATATTGTGGGGATCACACTTGAAAACGGGTGGAGTCTGTATATTTGAGGGGTCACACTTGAAAATAGGAGTATTTGCATAGCTAGGGTCACACATGAAAACTGGAAGAGTTTGTATATGAATAGGGACGCAAACGGGAGTAGTCTGTGTATTACTAGGGCCATGTTTGAAAACGGCAGTAGTCTGTTCATTGTGGTTGTCACACTTAAAAACTGGAGTAGTATTATATGTTGTGGGGGTCAGAATTAACTGGTGGGTCTGTATATTGTCTGTGTATTGTATAGGTTTATTGTTAATGCAAAACTTTTCAATGGTAATAGGTTTTTATCCTGAATGCTTTTTTATATTCTTTTATTAAAAAAGTTACGATACTAGACACAATATTATGATGAATTATCTCTTGATCTTTTACTGATATTCTTTGTATATATTATCAAGTAGATTCTTATTAAATGTATTCCCTAATTTAAGAAACTTTAAAAAAGCCGTACAAATTACCGATGATGTTCAAGTGTACATTTAATCATTTATTGCATTTGATCCCCGGTTGTTTTATTTTTCTCTTTACAACATTTAATGAAGCTTCTTAGCTGTTTGTTGATTAAGAGATACTAAATCACCATTTCTTCAATCAAAACTATACATTTGAAATTTATTTATGTCATATGACAATTAAGTGTTACATAGTTTTGCGATACGGATCGATTAAAGTCGTAGTACAGTCCATGTATTTCATAGTGTTTCAGGTCACACTTGAAAACGGATCACAAATGAAAATGCCATACAGGCTTTTGATCTACTTTACTATATACCCAAGACGTATTTATGTGTAACCTGAGACCATGTCATGAGATGATTATTACGTTCAATATATTCTCAAATAAAGTTATTAAGAACCATATAAGATATATACAGTTGAATAAAAAGAATATTATGAATCCATACATTCTTTCAACGTGCGAGATCCATTTTGATTATAATGTTAACAAACTCGGAAAATTATAACAGCAGATAACATTTTCAAACTAAAATTAATCACTGCACTCACTGCCAATGTTTCATTGAAGTAATATTGTCAGCTAGATCCCAAGATATGGCAAATACGAGCTAAAACACTTCAATAAACATTAGATGTTACACGTATATGTAAACGTGTATGCCTTCGGTAGTTTATTTATGGAAGCGTAACTTGTTCGGGAGAGGCGGTCACGTGCACTTGGCCAGTTGAGTACATCAGGTACGACAGTATACTTGGAGATATGTCGACGGATTATTATTAAGATTTCTATTCGTAACGGGTTTGTCTATGTATCAGTAGGTGATATACAGAGAGCAACCAACTAAATGATTTTACATAGACCACAGTGTTAAACTTTGTTAAAGTTTTGTACTGTATTATTAAAACAAAGAAATATTAGTTAGGTATTGTGTTCTATAATTAAAGTCTAGGTTCTCATATAACACTAGATAGAAAAAAAAAGTTTGGGTCCTTCTGCGCAAACTCCAACCAGGGCAGCTTTATTGAAATCAGGCGCATTTTGCACTAAAAAATCCGGAAATTCTAATGTTTTTACCTATTCATTATCAAAAGTGATATTTTGAACCTAAATCTCAATATGAATTTCCAAATTGTTATCACGGTTATCTAGGAATAATTACCTGTCAGAAAACATTTTTACTTTTGAAATTCATAATTAGCCAGCCAATCAGTGGCCGGGTTAAAATTCTATCCTGGGCTCAATCTTGTATACACAGGGGCCATTTCGAAGGTCTTTTTTTTATTTAGTTGGTTGATCCCTACAGTGGACAACTGTTAGGTGTATATGTACATGACTGACCGCACGTGTGTAGATTCACGCGCGTTATATAGGCGTCGGTAGGCGTATTGTATCCAAGCAGAGTTCTAACCAAATGGCGTTTGTCCGTCCTTAAAAACACAAGTGAATGTCTCAGAAACGAATTTGGATGAAAACAAATAATTTTATTTTCTAATCTCAAATGTATGCTTTTAACTTGCATTGTCAGTTTTAATATCAGTTATGATAGCGGTCAGGTGAGTAAATCTATAGGTGCGGTTTAGTAGAGGGATATTAGACAAAGATATGGGCGAGTGAATCTATCCCTTTCCAATTAAATAACCAAAAGATTGTGATTGAGTTACACACATATATATCATTAAACGATAAATAATAATAAAAAACGTTTAATACATTCAAGGTATATCAATATGTTGTATTAAAATGTGTCAGCCTGTGTTATTTATGAAGAGATATAAATTTGGCGCTTTTGTTGAATCTGGGGTCATGGTTTGTTGATACGCCATCAATCAAACTTTACTACAAATTGAAAAAGAAGCATATAAATAAAATAACAAAGTCTGTGTTTGTATATAGTGGAGTAATCGAACCGTTTAAGGCGGAATCAATTGCGCTTGTCCGCTTTGTTATAATGGACAATTACTTACTATGTATAGCATTATCTCTCTGTCATTTTTGTCATCCAATATATTATGAATTATTGATTAAATTTGCATTCTTACTGCTAATCAATACAGAAAAAAAACTTGGAGAGTAAGCTGTTTATAGCTTCACTACGATGCACACATACCGACACTCATCAGCAGGTTGCAACACCATGGGTAATTTATGCGGCTATGCCAATATAATTTAATCATTACCTGTGTTTGGAGAATGTAAATTTAATTTGGCAATGATACTGTTGAATAAAACGTTTGATATAAGATTTGTAAAAATATGTAACAACACATTAATGGGTAGTTAATAGAAGTGATCTGAATGACAGAACAATGGAAAAATAATCTAAATGACAGATAAATGTAAAAGTAATCTAAACGACAGATGAATGTAGAAGTAATTTAAACGAAAGATGGATGTAGAAGTAATCTAAACGATATATGAATGTAGAAGTTATCTAAACGACAGATAAATATAAAAGTGATATAAACGACAGATGGATGTAGAAGTAATCTAAGTGACAGATAATTGTAGAAGTAATCTAAACACAGATGAATGGAGAATGGAGAAGTTATATCAACGATAGATAAATGTAAAAGTGTCTAAACGACAGATAAATGTAAAAGTGATCTAAACGACAGATGGATATAGAAATCATCTAAGTGGCAGATGAATGTAAAAGTAATCTAAACGACAGAAGAATATAGAAGTAATCTAAACGACAGATGAATGTAGAAGTTATCTAAATGACAGATGCATGTAAAAGTAATCAAAACGATAGATAAATGTAAAGTGATCTAAACGAGAGATGAATGTAGAAGTAATCAAAATGACATATGAATTTAAAAGTAATGTAACTGACAGATTAACGAATAAGTTATCTAAATGACAGATATATGTAGAAGTAATCTAAACGACAGATACATGTACAAGTGATCTAAACGACAGATGAATGTAAAAGTATTCTAAACGACAGATGAATGTAGAAGTTATCTAAATGACAGATGCATATCAAATTAATCAAAACGATAGATGAATGTGTAATTGATCTAAACGATAGATCAATGTAAAAGTAATCTAAACGATATATATATGTTGTAGTAATCTAAACGACAGATAATGTAGAAGTGATTTAAACGACAGATAAATATAGATGTGATCTAAACGACAGATAATGTAGAAGTGATTTAAACGACAGATAAATATAGATGTGATCTTAACGAAAGATAAATGTAGAAGTTATCTAAACGACAGATGAATGTTAATATAATATAAACGATAGATATATGTAGAAGTAATCTAAATGACAGGTTAATATAAAGGTAAACTAAACGATAGATATATGTAGAAGTTATCTAAATGACAGATGAATGTAAAAGTATTCTAAATGATAGATGAATGTAAAAGTAATTTGAACGACAGATGGATGTAAAAGTGATCTAAACGACAGATGAATGAAGAAGTAATCTTAACGACAGATGAATGTTAAAGTACTCTAAACGAAGAGGAATGTAGAGGTTATATAAATTACAGATGCATGTAAAAGTAATCTAAACGAAATATAAATGTAGAAGTTATCTAAACGACAGATGAATGTAAAAGTAATATAAACGATAGATATATGTAGAAGTTATCTAAATGACAGATGAATGTAAAAGTAATTTGAACGACAGATGGATGTAGAAGTTATCTAAATGACAGATAAAAGTAAAAGTAATCTCAATTCCAGATGAATGTAAAAGCAATTTAAACGATAGATGAATGTAGAAGTTATCTCAATGACAGAAGAATGTAAAAGTAAACTTAACGAAAAATGAATGTAGAAGTTATCTAAACGACAGAGAATGTAAAAGTAATATAAACGAGAGATGGATGTAGAAGTTATCTAAATGACAGATGAATGTAAAAGTAATATAAACGATAGATATAAGTAGAAGTTATCTAAATGATAGATGAATGTAAATGTAATCTAAATGACAAATGAATGTAAAAGTAATCTAAACGATAGATATATGTAGAAGTTATCTAAATGAAAGATGAATGTAAAAGTAATCTAAACGATAGATATGATATAAGTAGAATTTATCTCAATGACAGATAAATGGAAAAGTAACTTAAACGACAAATGAATGTAGAAGTTATCTAAACGACAAATGAATGTAGAAGTTATCTCAATGACAGTTGAATTTAAAAACAATCTAAATGACAGATGAATGAAGAAGTGATCTAAACGACAGATGAATCTAGACGTAATCTAAACGACAGGTTAATGTAAAAGTAATCTAAACGTCACATAAATATAAAAGTAAAATAAAATCTAAACGTCACAAAAATTATAAAAGTAATCTAAACGATAGATATATGTATAAGTTATCTAAATGACAGATGAATATAAAAGTAATGTAAACGATAGATATATGAAGAAATCATCTAAACGACAGATGAATATAAAAGTAATCTAAACGATAGATATATGTATAAGTTATCTAAATGACAGATGAATATAAAAGTAATGTAAACGATAGATATATGTAGAAATCATCTAAATGACATATGAATGTAAAAGTAATCTAAACGACAGATGGATGTAGAAAATGTCTAAACGACAGATGGATGTAGAGGATGTCTAAACGACAGATGGATGTAGAAGATGTCTAAACGACAGATGGATGTAGAAGTAATCTAAACGACAGAGGGATGTAGAGGATGTCTAAACGACAGATGGATGTAGAATTTATCTAAGTGACAGATAGATGTAGAAGTTATCTCAATGACAGATGAATGTAAAAGCAATCTAAACGACAGATGGATGTAGAGGATGTCTAAACGACAGATGGATGTAGAAGATGTCTAAACGACAGATGGATGTGGAAGTAATCTAAACGACAGAGGGATGTAGAAGATGTCTAAACGACAGATGGATGTAGAAGTAATCTAAACGACAGAGTTATGTAGAGGATGCTAAACGACAGATGGATGTAGAAGATGTCTAAACGACAGATGGATGTAGAAGTAATCTAAACGACAGAGGGATGTAGAGGATGTCTAAACGACAGATGGATGTAGAATTTATCTAAGTGACAGATAGATGTAGAAGTTATCTCAATGACAGATGAATGTAAAAGCAATCTAAACGACAGATGGATGTAGAGGATGTCTAAACGACAGATGGATGTAGAGGATGTCTAAACGACAGATGGATGTAGAGGATGTCTAAACGACAGATGGATGTAGAAGATGTCTAAACGACAGATGGATGTAGAGGATGTCTAAACGACAGATGGATGTAGAAGATTATAAACGACAGATGGATGTATAATTTATCTAAGTGACAGATAGATGTAGAGGTTATCTCAATGACAGATGAATGTACAAGCAATCTAAACGACAGATGGATGTAGAATTTATCTAAGTGACAGATAAATGTAGAAGTTATCTCAATGACAGATGAATGTAAAATCAATCTAAACGATATATGAATGTAAAAGTAACCTTAACGATAGATGAATGTGGAAGTTATCTAAACGACAGATAAATGTAGAAGTAATCTAAACGACAGGTTAATGTAAAATTAATCTACACGACACATAAATTTAGAATTAATATAAACGGTAGATGGATGTAAAAGTAATCTAAACGACAATTGAATGTAGAAGATATCTGTTTACGACAGATGAATACAGAAGTAATCTAAACGACAGATGAAAGTAGAAGCAATCTTAAGGACAGGTGAATGTATAATTAATGTAGATGACAAATACATGTAGAAGTATTTTAAATGTCAATTGAATGTAGAAGCAAATTAAATGACAGACGGATTCTATTGCACATAGTAGTTTGATTCTAGCTATGAAAAGCTAACGGCCTCCTTCGGTGAATGCCGACATGTTTGCGAAACTGCAGAGTATTCGCGTTGTATCTTACTAATAGAGAACCTCTTGTACTTTTCAATTGCTGCAAAATATATTAGTGACATATGACCTGCGTGTATGTTTGTTTCAGAAATGTTGTCACCTTTGTATTGGTGGAATATCATTTCCCACGACCTACCCCATTGGGAAAAACGGGATATTACGAATTAAAGACTGCGTCCTGATGGACTCCGACTTAACAGTTACATACACAGATATTTAGCATTCGACCATCACATCTTGATTTCCACAGAGAGTTCTTAATTCACTGACTCCATAACAACTCAGCTTGTTTTAGTAACAGAGAACGACTAACTTTGCTAGCTTTGAAGGAGGTGGATATATATATGCAGTTTTGTTTTATTGTGTTTATTTTTATTGATGGGTGGAAGCAAAAAAAAAGAAGGTTTGAACATACAAGTCAGCGCCGGGGAGGTGATATAGCAGTGGGGAAATACGGAAGTAAATAAGCTATCACACGCCCCATAAATATTCCAGTCATTGACAAGTGAGTCTTTTGCGCTTTGTGAATATGTTCTAATCAATACGCTATTTGGTATTTTCTAGTGTGAGATAAAGTGACTGTCCTGAAAACTAAATTGTTATGTTAAAGGACGCAGTCGTTTGTGACACTTAGGATGAATAGCGATATCAATTAAATATTAAACATGAGTGAATTAGATAATAAGAATAAAAATATAATATTTGAAATATTGTAAAGCACCATTCGACGAGTACAAAAGAAGTACCATTTATCATCTAGTGCTTTCAGAGGTACATATTGTATATATTGACGGCAAAACGTCTCTATATTTGAAACCAGTAGAATTTTGTCATCATAATCATCAGAGCGTACGTCCATTCATCACACATTACTAATTAATAATTCAAAATATCAATGACGCTATGCCCTATATGGAACTAAGTATTGATTGTGCATACACAAAAAGCAAAATATATATCTTTGTGTCAATTAGACTATAAGACTCTTTCATATGTGGATATGAAGGGTAGGGATACTGTATCCTAGGGTAACAAAATGTGATAAAATATGTTGTATGACATTGAATGAAGGTCATGATTATTGGTATTACCAAACTTTGTAGCCATTTATCGCAACATGCTACAGACCTGATATTAGGTCTTTAGGCATTTTAGAGCTTCACATGAAAATCATTTGAAGATATCTTTTGCCCATGTGACCATAAGGTCATTTAAAGATTTTGAGGTTTTTTGTCATTGAATGAAAATCAAGGTCATTCATATTGATGAACTTGGTGTTCATTTATGTCAGCATACTACAGGCCTGATATTAGGCTTCAAACCCTTCTAGAATTTTACAAGAACTCTTTTACAATTATAGAATTTTTGGCTTTTGTGACCTTGAATGAAGGTCAAGGTAATTTATTTTAATAAACTTTGTAGCCATTTATATCAACATGCTTCAGGCCTAATGTTAGGTCTCTAGGCCTTTTAAAACTTCACAAGAAAGTCATTTGAAGTTTTCATGTTGTTTGGCCCCTGTGACGTTGAATTTAAATCAAAGTTAATTATATTAAGCATGATACAGACTTAATATTAATTTTTTATGTTTCTACCACTTGAGGAAAAAAGTATTTTTTAAATGTTTTTTTTTTCTTCTAAACATTGCACTTTTAAACTTTAATCCTATGTCCAACTGGAAAGTGACGTTTTACAGAAAAGTGTTACGTCTTTTATTTGCTCCATTTTTATTCCACATAGCATATCCAAAACATAAGAAATCATCCATACGGTTACCGAAGTACTAACATATGTTTAAAACCGGAATTGAGGTTATAGCGGCCATAATGGATTTTTGACAAAAAAAAAATGCTGCTGTAACACCTTCTACTACAATATCTCTTACCATTTCGAAGATCCTTTGTATACAATTTTCTGTACTGAAGAATAATAAAACACAGAACAAATACAATAGGTCTTTACATTTGCAAGTTGGAGGAATAGAAATCAAGGAAATCATCAGATTAGGGAGAAAGGCAGCAGATGGTTAGTACAGGCCTGCAAAAGTGACTTTGGAGAAAAGAGCAGATATGAAGAAGCTCCTAGAAACCTGCCGGAATATAAGAGAAATAGATGATAAAAGTCTTGAAAAGGTTATATTAGGAAGAGACTATGCAAGCGAGCAACGAAACAAATTCCAAGGCTTACGTGAAGAACTACAGAGGAGGAAAGATCGTGGTAAAGAAGTTATGATAAGAGGAGGGGAAATAGTTAAGAACACCAGAGTTAGAAAAAGTAAAATCATCCCTCAACCGAACCAAACGAAACAGAGAGAGCTTTGGTTTGTTTAGTTTTACGTCCTATTTAACAGCCATGGTCATGTAAGGACGTGCCAGGTTTGTTGGTGGAGGAAAGCCGGAGTACCCGGAGAAAAACCACCGGTCAGCGGTCAGTACCTGGCAACTGCCCCACATGGGATTCGAACCCGCATCCCAGAGGTGGAGGGCTTGTGGTAATATGTCGGGACATCTTAACCACTCGGCCACCGCGGCCCAGAGAGAGCAATCGAATGATTCATCCAGACAGGTGAAAGGTAACACTGGAAGACCATAAAGGCTTAATTTTGACAGAAATTGCCCTAATTTTCAAAACAGGCCTAATATTGAGAGAAAATGACCTAATAAGCAGAAAAAGTCTTATTCAGAGCAAACTGGTCTAAAAATAACCACCATGGTTCTAATTTTCATGACCCCGGTCTAATATTACAGCAGCGGTCTAATTTTCAGTGATGGGTCTAATTTTCAGTGACCGGGTCTAATTTTCAGTGATGGGTCTAATTTTCAGTGACCTGGTCTAATTTTCAGTGATGGGTCTAATTTTCAGTGACCAGTCTAATTTCGGTGACCACAGTCTAATATTGCAGCGGTGGTCTAATTTTCAGTGACGGGTCTAATTTTCAGTGACCGGTTTAATTTTGGTGAACACAGTCTAATATTACAGTGGTGGTCTAGTTTTCAGTGACGGGCCTAATTTTGATGACCTCAGTCTAATTTTAGAGCGGTGGTCTAATTTTCAGTGACGGGTCTAATTTTCAGCGACTGGGTCAATTTGTGGTGGCTTCAGTCTATTACAGCAATGGTCTTATTTAAGCGACAGGGTTTAATATTGATAACGGCAGTCTAATTTTATAGTGGCGGTTAATTTTCAGCAACCGGGACTAATGTTGGTGACATCAGTCTAATATTATATACAGTCAAGCCGAGTCCACTATTGGAAGACCACGTATACGTACTAGATCTCGGCGAAATGAACAACTGTGTCTGACTGATTATTCAATGGAGTCCAAATTTCCATATTATGTGCCGTTTAGTTTCTCTTCTAGTTTGAATTTTGACACCGTTTTCTAAAAACATCACTGATCATCCATGTCCAGCCTGAAATATATTTGACCGTCCGAAATTATGACGACCTTATCTAAACTTACCCTCACTAGTCGATTACATCGTGCCATGTCTAAAATCATAGCCAGGTCTAAATGAAATAGTCTGTGGTTATATATAATTGTTTTCATAAGATCGGTTTTGTGAACGTATAGTGTATCGTCTCTATTGTAGCTTACAACCGCTATATAGCTATACCAATATACTTCCAAGAATTCGTGTTTACAAAGAGGAAGTTATCGGTTTCTCAATATGAGTTTCATTCCCATTGTGTAATGAAGATGACCTTTATTTTAAGCTAAATATGTGCAAGCCTCATCCGCTGACTACACTTTTCAGCCTCCCGCTGTGATAGACAGTTTTACCTGTGCCCGGTCGGCTA
Organism: Argopecten irradians; assembly: GCF_041381155.1. Taxonomy (NCBI): domain Eukaryota; kingdom Metazoa; phylum Mollusca; class Bivalvia; order Pectinida; family Pectinidae; genus Argopecten; species Argopecten irradians. Next base: position 36,545,514 of record NC_091147.1, on the reverse strand, counting down.
ACTATCATCGGAAGATATTGTCCAGAAGCCGTCAGCAGGATATGTAACTGGCGTTAAAAATATTCATAAACGGAAAGTTGTTTTCATTAATAACAAGTAGACAGGCCATTCGTATGACTACTGCTATAAAGCTATTCAAATCTACTTCCAAGTTTAAACTCATTATCTAAGGAAGATGATCTTTAATTCAACCATATAATTTTGAAAACACTATGTTCCGATGTGTGAAAATTAAGACGATAATTCGTTAAACGACCTGTCATTTCCCTCCAGTTTGTAATAGTCAATGCAGAATTTCGAATAAATAAAATGTAATTGAGCAAGACCAAAGAGTGGGGTAACCGGAACATCAACAAATGTGAAAATATCTAAAATTAGTCCACCAGCTGGGGATCACAAGAAACAAGTCACAGCAGTTCAGAGGCTTATAAGATCAACAGAGAAGGGGTAACAATCCAAAAAGTTTTAGGAGAAAACTAATCAGGATGAATCTTATACCAGTACTCCAAACGATGCCCAAAATGAAAGAAGTTTGGATTCATCTCTCAAAACTTGGACTTAGATAGTAGTAATGAAGAGATCCTCTCATCACCACAACTACCAAATGAGAGTGCCAACCAAAGCTGGGATGGTATACAATTAACAGAATTAAACGAAAATAGTGCTGAATAGGGGAACAGTTTTAATCCTGTTTTAAACTACGTCACGGATGAAAACAGAGAAGAATGACCCTTAAGAGTTATATATAGCAATGTATACAGTCTTTTAAATAAAAGGAAGGAGTTAGAAGTGGTCATTAAGGAAGAAAATCCAGACATCATAGCACTAAATGAGGTATTACCAAAAAATAGCAAAGGAATACAAGAGTGTGAATTTAACTTGGAAAATAACGACACATTTATAAATTCCACCATAAAAGGAAGAGGTGTCATCTATATAAGGAAGTGTCTCTATGGAACACGTTTGGAAGATTTCCCTAACAATGGTTTTGAGGAGAGTATATGGTGCTCTATAAATTTAAAAATCAACAAAACACACATTTTAGGATGTGTCTATAGAAGCCCATCAAGTACATCGGAAATTAACAGGAGGCTTAACAATGTCATTTCTAGTGCAACAAGCCTGGGTTCACATTTGTTGATCATGGGGGACTTCAACTTTAGCGAAATAGATAGGGATAATATGATCACAAGAGAAGCAATACGGAGTGAGATTTTTAAATTTTTTGAAACCCTACAGGACTCATATCTACCTCAGTGTGTAACTGAAGATACCAGACATAGGCACAACCAAATATCTTCACTTCTTGACCTGATGATAACAAATAACGAAGAAATAATTGATGACATCAAAATTAGCCCACCTATTGGAAAGAGTGACCACTCGATAATAACTCTAAATTTACCAGAATACTCCGATATCCAAGACCAAAAAGTATAAATACTACAAAGGAGACTATATCAAAATAGTAACAAGATTGGATGATAATCATTGGGAAACAGTCCTAGAATCTAAAAATGTGCAAGAGTCCTGGAATTACTTGGCAGAAATTTTAACACAATTAATGGATGAGCATATACCAGTGAGCCAAGTAGTACCAAACATCAATCACAATAAGTTCGAGGGCTGGATCACAAAAGAAGTTATGTTTGCTATAAAAAAGAAAAAGAAATGCTGGATTGAATATAGAAACGTAAAAACCAGTGAAAATTATGGCACATTTTTAACAGCTAGAAATGAGGCAAAATCTAATTTCCGGGATGCCAAACATGCTTATGAAAAAAAAGTGACAAGTGATATAAAAAAGGAAAATAAAGGCTTTTGGAAATACGTTCGATCAAAAACCAAAGTAAATACTGGAATCGGGGATTTAATAAATGAACAAGAGGAACTTATATCAGACCCAAAATTAAAGGCTGAACTACTAAACAACTTTTTCGCACAAGTGTGTTCACAAATGAGGATATGACAACAAATCCTACATTAGATCAAAGGAATTGTAATTCAGAACTCACAGATATCCACAATGAAGAAAACATGGTGCTTAAGAAACTATACCAATTTAATCCATCGAAATCTCAGGGGGCGATAACCTACATCCAAAAGTACTGTGCGAACTGAGAGAATCCTTAACAACTCCACTTCACATCATACTTCGGAAATCATTAAATGAAGGAAAACTTCCTGAAGAATGGAAAATTGCCAACATTACAGCCTTTCATAAAAAGGGAAACAAGAAAAAAGTGAAAAACTAAAGACCGGTGAGCTTAACATCCATTGTGGAAAAAATTTGGAAAAAAACATCAAATATCATATTCTAAAACATCGGGAAGGACAAGACTTGCTGTCAGCTCATCAATTTGGCTTTAGGAAAGGAAAATCAACTACTACACAATTACTAGAGGTTGTAGAAATAGTTACAAAGTTACTAGATGAAGGAAACCCTGTTGATATAGTTTACCTCGATTTTAGAAAAGCATTCGATACAGTACCTCATCAAAGATTGTTGTCGAAATTAGAAAGCTACGGTATAAAAGGAAAAGTACTCAAATGGATAAGTCATTTTCTAATAGGAAGAAAACAGAGTGACTGTACATGGAAATTGTTCAGAAGTAAAAAATGGTATTCCTCAAGGGAGTGTTTTAGGACCTGTTCTATTCCTTATTTTCATCAATGACTTACCCGAACAAGTTAATTCGATAGTTAAATTATTTGCAGATGATGCAAGCTAAGTGGACCAGCTAACCTTGAAGGGCAAAGAAATATTCAAACGGATTTAGATAGACTAACATTGTGGTCAGAAACTTGGCAAATCAACTTTAACACGGAAAAATATAAATTTATCCATTTTGGCAACAACAACACGCAACAAAATTACAATATGACTGATGGAGATGAACAAATAACTGAAATCAAACAAACAAAGGAAGAAAAATGACCTTAAATTTAGTAAGCATATTGTTACATGAACGAATAACAGAAACGAGAAACCAGCAGCTCAATTCAAAACACAATTTAATTATATATACAATATTATACAGAGATGGTTTACAATATCTAAAGTATTGGTAGTGGTACAATAGTAATACGATGATTTAAAGTGTTACTTATCTGTATGTGAATGTCCTTGTATAATCCTTGATCCTTCCAGGTTTCAAATTAACAATAATAAAAAATCCACGAGGAAAATGAATATCCACAGATGATTTGTAAAGTTCCAGTCAGTATGAATAAATCCACACAAAGTGTTGTAATAATCCACAGATAAAGTCACAATAGCTCTCCCAATAGAATCTAATATGGCACTGTACAATTCTTGATATGTCTCATTACAGGTCTCATTACAGTTCTGATTAGCTTTGGACAGTTGGAGTATATATAGCTAAACCCGAATTCAAGAATATTGGAGAACCTTCTACTTCTAGAAATATCTAACTAAAAACAGTAAACAAATAAACACACAGAACTTTCTGGAAATAGACCATTCTAGATCCCTACTTATAATCAACATGTTTACAAACATATTTGTTTATACATGATAATATTCTAGAAAGTTCTATAACCTAAATTAATGATATGAACTTTATAGGATGTATCAATAATAAAGCTATAGGTGTTATCTTCCTTATCTAATAACTACATGTATTTAGTGTCATACATAACAATATATCTGAGAGCATATCCAAAGCAAATAGATTGGTATTATCCGAAGAAGTTTTGACTATTTAGATAAATACGTGTTCACAATCCTGTACAAACCACTCATTAGGCCTCATGTGGAATATTCGAGCTGTGTTTGGAACCCAATATATAAAAAGGATATTGTTCGGATTGAAAACGTGCAACGCAGGGCAACAAAACTTGTAAAGACCATAACAAATTTGACCTACAGTGAGCGACAAAGAAGTTTAGGAATATCAACACTACAATATCGGCGGAAGAGGAACGATATGGTACAAACATATCGAATTATAAAGGACATTGACAGAGTCGACAAAGATGATTTTTTTATGTAGAAGATCGAACAGGAACCAGAGGAAACAGATACAAACTTAGGAAAAGAAGATGCCATTTGAATTGTAGAAAAATAGTTTTTCCAATAGAGTGGTGCATGATTGGAATACATTATGTAACAAAGTGGTGGAAGCAAAAGTACATGTATTAAATAGTTTCAAAAGCAGTTTGAATGATCACTGGAAGAACCTGGAGCTGAAATTCAATCCTAATTGTTATTAGTAAACTACAACTGGATCATCATAGTTAATAACAAGAACAAAAGAACTTCTAGAGATTTAGTGGGGTTACCTCGCTAATCTTGATTTACAACTATAGCATTATATAGTGATGTGAGGATTTAGTAGGGTTATCTTGCTAATCCTTACAAAAGAAGAATTGAAAGCTCATCTAAGGAATGAATTTGTATGCCATATAAATATACACGTAATAGGAAGGAAATGAACGGACTACAAAGGATAGACTTTTTTATCATTTAATTGCTTTTAACAACTCTCTCTTTGCATGCGTAAACCAGAAAGTGAATAATGGAAATTTATTAAGGTCAGTCATATTAGCTTGGAGCTATCATCAAGACTTGAAAAACAGTGTGAACAGTGCGTCTTTTCACGCAGTAAAAAGCCATACATATTGTATATGTATTTTTGCGTTAATTAGACATTATATGCATGTGTATACACGATTAAACAAATTGTTTTTTCAATTATTAAATATCATTGATTTTATGTAGCCATTGAATCATCACTAATGAATATTTTTCAACGCAAAAATGACTTATGAATTATGAATATTGGCGACAAAAACTAATCATAACAACAAGGGTAAAACGTTTAGGCGCTTGAACAAAGGCATTTCCGAGGAAATCATTGGGGAATTCTAATTTGTGTAAATCATATAAAACTTATCAATGTATTATCTGTCTAATAAATAACGCTAGACTGATTCTTTTATTTACTATATCTATGGTTGGTGAGTCTGATAGAAAGGACCCGATTGAGGCCAGGAGTTTCCAAAAATAAGACTCCGCCCATATTCAGATATATACTTAAAAACAGAGCTATATAATTGACAGACAGACTCCTGCAAGCCGAATACCCATAAAGGATTAATAACATGTGATAGAAAGTCACCATAGTTAGAAGTGCCTCATTGAATGAATAGTGTTAGAAAAGAAAGCGATATATTTAAAATGAAATTGTGCATTTTAGTGTTGTTCTTTACGGCAGTTGAATCTATAATGGGAACTAAAGATCCCCAGTTACACAAAAGAGTACTGCGTGTGGCGTCAGCGGATCACAGCTCGTATAAACTTAATTCATTTTCTGGGATTAAAAATCATGGAATTTGTTCAAACTATTGCAAAAGTGACCAATGCTTGTCTTTTTCATTCAAAAAGGATGGCGAATTGTGTGAGACCTATACCCGCCCATTTGTACAGGCAGCAGAGTCTGAAATATCTGCATCAATTGCGTACTTCAACAAGGGTAAGAATATTATCTTAATGTTTTTTTTTTATTTCGTTATCCTGAATGAATGATTTATAACATAAAATATGCCAAGAGGTTTTAATATAATATTTTTCAACAATATAATGGGCAACATTCTCTCTTTATGTATTCCGTCTTTATATATTGCAGAATTAGCTCCCTTGCGGGAAGGTATTGATTGTTACGTCATTAATTTGTGAGCGCAATTTATGTTGTTTTCTCATAAAAGTATGACGCTACGTTCGTAAACACATGACGTCACAATTAATACCTGCCTACAAAGGCAGATAACTCTGTAATACTTAAATACAGAATACATCTTATTCACAAAATATAATTGAGATCGACATTTGTTATTCGGAAACTTTGTAATTTTAAAATGATGACTTTATAATAAAAAGAAAAACAAAACAACTGTATTTTCGCTCAATCTGAAGAGTAAGATTAATATTTTTATCATAAATGTTAAGATAAATAGGATTGATTATATATACCTTACATTTAATGTAAAATTATTGTGTTTTTATATTGTTACTATCCCTTTACGTCATGTAAGACAGTTAAAATGAGTTACAATGTGTTTGCACAGGATTTTGTAAACAAAATTATATAGCTTCAATATTTAGTGTTGTGAAACCACATATATCTACCGTTTCCCGCTGTGCAACACTTGGTCCTTTGGCTGGTAATGCCTTTTTAATACAGGCATTTCAAATTTTTACTTTAATATCTAGTTACCAGTGCATAAAAGTTATGTATCATACACATTCTATTATTCAATTCAAAGCTTTATTTCACATTCACTTCCTTCAAATTGATAGAGGACCTTGTGGTAGATTAGCCTTTGGTTAAGTATGTTATCCTCTCTAAATAAAGTTATGTTATTATTATTATTATTATTATTACAAGCTAATCGATTTTTACATAATGCATAATTCATTTTTCGCAATTTTCAGTCATGTGGACATGACGTACAAAGCAATTATTTTTTATGATGAATAATTTGCATGCCCCTGTGCTTGGGCTAAGGTGACCAATATTATATTTCACGGTCCCGGAATAGCAGTTGAGATGGTCATGTGTTGTTTTTATCTTGTACACACGTTCCTTCCACATATTCATATTTCTAAATATAACTGAAAAGTTACATTATACATATGTATAAGACCACGATTGAGTGCATTGTGGGTAGCGATAGGCCTAGGACGTCTCCTTCCAGGCGGTATATGGAATTTTCAAATTATTATTTTCCTTGATGAAATAAATGATTTGTTTTAATGTCCAGGATGCAGGCCGAGTCATCTCGTCTTTCCGTGTCGACACCAAAATAAAACTAGCAGGCCTATTCAAGGATACGTCCTTGGCCTACTGTAAGATACTGACCGTGTAATTATTTATTTTGTAGTAATAGGTACATGTAGCCCTCACAAGATTTTGTGAATAATTTGAATAGGCATGTTTGCATGATATATTAAAAAAACGAAAAACAAAATTGCCGCTGGTGGTGAGAATCGAAAGATCAGAAGATCTGCACGTTAACACTAAGCCAGATTCTGCTTTTTATATACAGTGATTTTTTATAAGAAGCAGATAACATTGTTATTTTAATCACCTATCTTTAATAGCAAATATTTGATAATGTATGATTTAGTATTTCCTAATAGGAAAATAACCTTTTGTAAATGTAATATGCATGTAGCTGTTGTTTCAATTTTTTTCCGAAATGCTCGAACTTCGGTGAAGACATTCGCCGAGACAAAACACAACACAGTCTCCTGTTACGTACGTTGATACGGAGAAAACGACAGTTTTTATTTTATAACGTTACGATGGAATATCAAAGTTATATGCAGTGAGAAATTGTACAATACTATCTTTGTTAGATTATATCTTTCGATCGAGCCTAATGCATCGTAAAATTCTACTAAGTTGCATGAAAAATCACGATAACTGCAGGTAGGTCTATACAGTCGGTGTCGGGAAGAGGTCCGGTTTAAGTCTTCATATATCGCTTCTTTTTTAATGAATTAGAAAAAAAAACCACGAAAAAATCACAATAGCTGCTCGCAACCCAGTACCGCAGTTTCATCGGTTTTCGAAGTCGAAAGACCAAAATAGATTTTTTACACACAATGTCAAATCATTAATTGTATGTTTCAGAAGCATGTTAATGATGTTTTTTGTGCAATATTTCATGAATCTACTAAACGAAGCATTGTATCCACAAACGCTGTAAGATTTATATTATAGCCATGCACGTTCTACTGTTTCTTTTTCTTCTTGTCAAAGTTACGTTTCAATAATGAAATGTTTCAAGATAAACTTGCACTATTATTTTAAACTATGTTAAGCTGTATATGAGTGCAGATTGCCACCATAATACCACAAATGAATGCTTATTCATTCAAAACGCCAGCTTGCAAGGTCGAATCACCCGGGCTCATAGCGGACTAAAAGTTTGGTCAAATTTAGAAATGGTAATCAGAATAAAGAAATTAAACATTTATTTACTCACATCGAACTGTCTTCTTATCGCAACTGTAACAGGACATTCTTATTACCTGGTATCGAGTTCTATGCCTAACTAATCTCGATATTAGTGCAGAAAATATCTGGTTTATTGATATTTTCCCCCTACTTTTGTTGAGTTTGAATTCGCAAATTCAAAGGGTGTCAGAACGCTTGTTTCAAACCGGAATCAACACCGTAGTGATAAAGACCTTCCAAGTGAATTTTGCATCGGGGGAAAAGGGACATAAAAAGTTGATTTTCTCAAAAAGTAAGAAAAATAAAATACATTAAATTTTCTGGAACACTAAAAAATCATTCTAATTTCGGAACAGCTGGAATTATGAAGATACCTCTAACAGTATTTTTTATTATTATTAGTATATATTATGTAACTAATTATTTAATTTGATAACCATCACCCACAATTACTTCGGCATCTATTAGTCACAATGCCTTCTTTCCATTTCACACAATCACTTCCCTTGCGAGTAGGTATCTCTTTGTGACGTCATCATTTTGTCGTTTTCTCTGAAAAATATGACGGTTCGCTTACAAACAGATGACGTCACAATCAATACCTACCCGGAGGGGCAGATAACTCTGTATTATGCAATTACTGAATATCCTTAAGTGATCTGTCATTATACAAACAACGATAAGCTTACCTGTCAATCACTTTCTCCTCACTTATTATACTAATTCGTCACTGATACAGCTTTGTGTATCTACTAGCTGTGGTTAGACTACATAGTGGCCAATTTACAGCACGATAAACAACGTTTTATTGGCTGTTATGTACAAGTTTTTGACACGTGATGTAGTCGGACGTGATGCCAAAAATATCATACAAAAATACACATAAATACCATACTACAGGTTTTCACAAAAAGGGAAAGTAACAAGATTTTGATTCATGAACGGCGATTTGTAATAGCATTAAGATGGAATAAAAAATCAAAATACACTTATGCAAATAAAAAATGAATTGTTGGTAGTACTCCGATATCTTTAAAACTAAAACTTAATCCACACTAGCAACAGTATTTCGGTTACTATCTGACCAATAGGAAATAAGAGATACTTAGCATATAGCGTAGTTTATGCCCCTCCACACAAATCAAGAACAACTCAACAACTATATGAAATTGCGAATGGCCACCCTAAAAAGGGTGACATTTAGATTTACTGTTAATGATCCACCATGATTTTGTAACACCCCAACCTCGGCTAACGCCTCGGTTAGGATTATGTTACAAAATCTTAGCCCTTGACTGAGATAACCCGATCTTGATCACTTGCAGGAAACAGATTAATTAAGCCGTTTTCAAATTTACAGAAAACAGCAGCTAGGTATATATTATAATAAGTGAAATAATTGTAAATTATCCATTTGCATCTTATTTCTTTATATTTTTAATTTTAAATGTCTTTGAATATACATTACTCGATTCGTTTTAAAATATTTTTATCAAAATAGATTTATGTGCCGTTATAATTGCAAGCTGCACTTTCAAGGTTTATATAAACGGACAACACGGTATGTGTCTAATTAACACATAAATACATATAAATAATTTGTTTTATTTTTGGAACATGCACAATCAGTACTTAATTCCATAATGGACATAGTGACATCGATGTTGGTTTTTGCGAGACGCCATAATTTTTATTTTGAATTGGAATAAGAAGCTCAAACCTTTCAATGGTGGTAATGGTGTGAAGTAAGTAACTTGTGTAGCTGAAGAAGAATACTAATTCAGCATCTTTACTGGCCTGAATTGCTACTTAAATATGATTAAGATTTGACATATATGTCCTTATTTAATAACATAAACAAAAATGGTTCAACGATTTTATTTATAAACCTTCCTTATAAAGTTTTGGGTGAAAAGTGAAACTAGAAGCGGACTTTGAAAAATAATCAGCCCAGTTTCTGTAAAATCATCTTACATACAACTTCATCTCTCGTTTTTATATTCACCGACAATTTTACAGCATTTTAATTTCAGTATAGCCAAACATCACTTTCATTTGTACTTGTATAAGTACTGTTATCGTACTAATTTAAGCGCAAAAGCAGAGAACATGTAAATTATGATGCTTTAGTATGGATATAAATTAAAACAATTCAATGGTTCAATACCGGATATACCCTTTTACAAAATTTAACACTGTACATGAATTGGCGCTTCAAAGACAACGCGAAACGCGCTTAAATAAAACTACCGCTAAAATAAGTATGTCTACAATAAGTCATATGGATAGTAAATATTGTAATTCTCAAAATATTGGCAACGTTTGGTGGTGAATGACATCTTAAAAGCGTAAGTATGAAAATATAATTTTTAAAACTATTCTCCAAACAAATCAGATTATACAGTCCTCTGAAAAGTTTCAATCGAAAATATGTGTAAGAACTATCAAAGTTACTGTTAACCAGCTTTATTTCGCGGCCACTAAATTTCGCGATTTCCGTTTCAAAACATTTTTTCAAAGATTAAGTTTCGCAGATTTAAAATGAAATGGAAATTTATTTGAATTCAATTATGCAAGAATTGTGGAATATATCAATTCGCGAAGATAAACTTTTGCGAATTTACCTTGATCGCAAAATTCGCAAAAAATAAATCGCATGCGGAGGAAAATTTGTTTACAGTATATGTGCCATAGCTGGTCGATGCTGTTGACATGTTTTTTCTTCGGTGTTCTATTGAAGCAATAATATTTTCAGTGATCATAAACAGCTGCTTAGATGTGGCTGGGTATAGCTCTGGGGAATACAGAATAGGACAAGACGGCCCTCTTGTATACTGTGATACAGAGACGGAGAATGGGCCATGGACTGTAAGTATTATGACAATCACATTTTAAAGTGCATCCTTATTCCTCACAACTTTTGTGAAATAACGAACACTTGCTTAACTCTTTTCGACTTGTGATGCGATTGTATTGTAACAAACCGACCCCACCGAGACGAGACAATATAGAAGGCCATTGAATGAAATAAAGACTTATCCAAGCGCTTTTAGGTCCCTAATGCAGCACCGGGGGCATAACAAAGCACCATAGACATCCAACAGGATTTACTCAACTAGGAAATTTACGCTTTTGTTTTTTCAAATAGGTATTTCAGAGACGAACAAAGGGAAATCACGCTTTTTTTCGTAGATGGCAGTACAATAAGGACGGATTTGGGAAGTTCAACACGGACTTCTGGCTCGGTAAGGGAAAATAAAGTTATGTGGGTGAATTTGATCTTTATTCTGTCTATCCGATTTTGTTTTGAAAAAAACCCCGTCCAACAGAAATATAACAAGCCGACAAAAAAGATTCAAAATAATTTGTTTGCATTGGGGATTTTTCCATCTAGTGGGTAAATAAAATGTTTCTTCACCTTGAGGGTATGGCAGATATATGTCTACCAATCTAGGAGACTCAAGGCTGTCCAACTCGGGGCTTGTCATGGACTTCATTGTCTCGCATCTCCTCCGAAGATAAATATTGTCCTGTTTCGTTGTACCTATGGAGTAGACAAGGGATCTGTTTAGCTACAAAGAAGATTTGAGACAGTGCAATCCTAATTTTGGCATTTTTGACTACTGTGACCTTGTATGAAGGTCAAGGTCATTCAATTGAACAAACTTGGTAGCCTTTCATCGCAACATGCTATAGGCCCAATACCAGTCTCTACGGCTCTTAGTTATTGACATGAAGTTGTGTAAATATATTAGCTTTTTTGACCCCTGTGATTTTGAATGAAGGTCAAGGTCGTTTTATTGAATAAACTTGGTAGCCCTACATCGCAACATGCTATCGGCCCCATGTCAGTCTCGAGGGCTCTTAATTAGTTATTGACATGAAGTTGTGTAAATATATCAGCCTTTTTTACCGCTGTGACAATGAATGAAGGTCAAGGTCGTTGATTTTAACACACTTTATAACATTTATAACAATATGTTACAGGCCCAATAACCCTCAAGGTAATATATATGATATATAAAGATATAAAGCCAAATGTTCAGAGAATTACAATGTAAGCACATGTTCCATTTCATTGAATGGGTATATATTGTCATTTGAATATGAATGGGACTTATTTACGTACCATGTGATACGTGTGTGCTGTACTATTAATCTATTGATGATGGAATGACATTAAGAGATTATATCACGGGTAAAAAATCATTTCAGTGGGAAGGTTACAAAGAGTTACGTACAATCATCAATGGAGATATACTAGTCCCGCACAAACGTTATCGGGTATCACGAGGTTAATGAATTATGTAGTTAAGTATAGTCTTTCAAGAATGGATTCATTAATGATACACAGCAAGGATTATTGAAAATCAATGTGACTAATTCACCACCTGATACCAGATAACGTTTGTGCGATACCAGTGGGGATCGAATGTAATGTTTTGTAATCTTCCCTCTGAAATGACGTTAGCACGGGTTTTCATCTTTTGACCTCATTCGATCACCAATAGAAACAATAGTCCCGCACAAAGGGTATCACAGTTCGTGAATTAGTCTATTGACATTGCAGGTAACGATATTCTTCACCTTCTGACCAAAGTCCCCAAGATACTGCGTATTGAACTACTGGCATGGACTGGAGAACGCGGTTATGCGGAGTATTCCCATTTTCAGGTTGACAACGAAACCAACAAATATACACTGCATGTGGGTGGCTATTCCGGGAATATGACGCGTAAGTCAAAGTGTGTATTTGATGGGTTTGAAATTGCGTTACATGTAAATTGGGAGAATAGACAATCATCGCTAGTGGAAACATAGATGTTTTAACATGTAGGTTTTGTATTAGAGTTAAGGGAAACCACAATTATGTTTTTTCTATGTTTTACAAAGTGACTACTATGTTTGATATGTATATTGATATGACTCTATCAGTATGGCATTTCATTTGTTTGTTTATGATATCGTTCGTGTATATATTAGATGGCACTATCCGGTGACCATTTTGCAGATATCAATGATTTGTTGTTTATGTTACAAGATGGAGGATGCATAAATATCCAAGTGTGGGATCTAACATTGAATGAGAAGTTAAAGTTAAATAACTTGGCGAAAATGTTGATATAAGCTGTTATTACTTAAGGATGTATTCTGCTGAGGGGTCAAAAATTTCTTGTAAATACAGTTTTTTTTTCATGACTTTTTTGAAAGAGGGGTTATTGACAAACAAAAAAATGCAATAAAAAATATATGTTGGTGTGCATCTTTTTTCTCTATAGCTTCTTGAAAATGCCTACTTATTTACACTTTTTTCATCAATTTTCCATTAAAATTCAATTATGAACAATAATTATTAAAATAAACAAAATATAAGTATCAGATTAATTTTCTTCTTCTTCAAATTGATTCATGACTATGTCATTTACAAAGTTTGAGCAAAAAATTGTACATGAAAACGCATGTGTTGCCATTTGTTTCTTATTTTCATCCAGGTATGATTGATTATGTATGGCATGATTTAAATACATTATTTTAGCTTTTAAACTAAAATTTATCCAAATTGTTGTAAATACATCTTCTCCATTTTTTTCATATGATAAAAGAGACCTAAATGAACAAATATTTGAAAAAAAATAATAGGTTAGTGTTGAAACTTTAGAAATAATGATGAAAAAAGAGAAAACCAAAAAATTACAGAGTTATCTCCCTTGGCCCGATTTACCAAATACATTGCTATTCATTTGGGGTGCATCCAAATTAATACAAACATTGCAACAAACATTTCTTATTCTTCCAAAATAGCAAAAGTATATAGTTAATTAATTTTTTTCAAAATTTATATTGTTTTTCAGATACAAATAGAGGACATCGAGAATCATATATAATATTAAATTTTGCCACTTTTAACATGACTGACAGAACCACAAAGTTCAGGTCTTAGTTATAATATTCATATTTATTTTACATACCTACAATTATGTAAGTATGTTGAATAAATTAATTTAATAAAAATGTCTTTTTATAGTTTTTTTTTTAATTTCACCTATATATATTTAACATTTTATTGTTTTCACAAGAAGAATGAATGTTGTAATGCCATAACTATTTAAATGTCGGAAAAGAAATATCCATTTTAAATATGATGTCAATAGTGAATATAAGTTGTAAAAAAAATATAAATCATTATAATTCCATTTCACATCTGCTTCAGACTTCTGTATCGAATTCATTATTATACAAAAATAATTAATCAATGCATGTTTAATTTACTCCGCCTTACAGCTAATAAGTATAAACCAGGTATATATAAAGAGCCGTCAATTATGACACAACAAAAGTGCTAGCAAGAAATTTTGTTGTTGTTGTTATTTTTTTTAAATATATATATAATATATATATTTATATATGTACATTGTATGTGAAAGGTACTACATGTATATATCAGTGATTTTGCACCAGAAATTGACTTCATTGGCAGGAATAAGAAATTTAATCTAGACTATTCCTATACATGTGTAATGGTTCTGAATCAGTATTAGGTACAGTAGTTTATCTGTAAATTTGAGATCCAAGATTGGAACCCTTGTCTTGTCATGTATTTGTCTGCTCCTCTTATATTACACATGTATAGTTCATGTCTATATATCCAACATGAAAGAAGCTAACACAATACTGCATTATTGATTTCGTTATTTCATATGATATAATTTCACCTGATAACATACACCAGGTATATATGCCTCTTTCACATTATGTGTATGACACATTTCCAAGAAAATTTTACACTATTATGATAAATTAATTGTTAAGAGTACCAAAACTGAAAATGTTTTTGATCACAGAATTTTTTATTTCCTCTTGTACACACATGTTGAACACAAATTTGCTCCTGGAGTAGTTCCTAGTCGAATAATACTGTGATGTGCCTGCAGCCATTCTGTAAAAAAATATGAGAACATACATGTACAGATGTATATCATGTAGGCCTTTCATGTGCCAAAGAAATATGATTTGTTACTTTCATAAATTTTACAACAATATCAGTTCAGAAGAGACAAGAGATGAACAAGTTTTCATTCTTTTCTTAATACCCTAAACCTAGAATCATTTATAAATTATAGACCTAAATCTGATAAATGAATGTGTGCACATTGTACATGTACTCAACTGTACTTGAACTGTATGTGTGGAGGGGCTGATGGGAATATAACCTGTGTGCAATGTACAATATTTTAGCTATAGAATAAGTGTTTTACACATTGTTAATATACTGCATTTGATAATTGCGTTTATAGATAATGTAATAAAAATGTAAATGTACTTACATTTAGAATGTACCTTATTTACTGCCGTCAGTTGGAAGATCTAGATCTTGCGACTTTGAATAACTTGTTAGCTTTAGATATTCTGAACAGTGTCAGTCAGTATTACGTACTAGTACTTAGAGGCAGTTACGTGAAATCGATGTAAGACAGGGTTTATTTTCCGCAACTGCATCATCAAACACACTGTCGTAAATTATCAGCATGATCACTCTTTCAACATTCCAGGGCAGATGTCCAGTTGACAAGTTTATAATCATGAGCTCGACTGCCCAACTGCAAGTTGGTCTGTCCGTCTAGTCACCACTCAGTTTGCTATTGATTAAAGTTCCACGATATACTAAATCTTGGTGTTTCATGTTTGTCTTTCTTCTAGTGTCACATTACAAGTGCACTGACTCTATATTATTTTTCCTAATGACGGTTGAAAGACGTCACTCTCACCACACACATGAAAACTCGACCGACATTGTTTACATTTCCGGTCATTGCGCCGATATACGATATGTCGTAAAATGATACTATTTTTTACTAAAACTAAAAATAAACACTTGTGACTTCATGGAAACATCACATTTAGTTTATTTTTTAACAGTAAACACCTTAATAACCAAAACATATTTTAAAAATGGTTTACGTCATAGTAATGTTGCTAAAGAGTTACGTCCCTTTGTTCACGTCAAAATCCTCACCAGAAAACTACCTTAAGATGTGAAAATCATTCAAAGGTACCGACAACTAGTTAATATGATTTATAATCGTTTGGAACAACACTGAATGTATGCACTGTAATATATATATATATATATATACATATATAGTTCTTATATATATGTTTTATGTTTGTTAAGATGTAAACATATCTGAAGAATTGACTTTTATTGACTAATATCACCGTAAAATGTTAAATGAAATGGTAAATCGCAACGTGGCGTATTGATTTGACCGCGTGAAGGTTTTTTACTGCATGGTAGAATCGTAAAAATAATAATATTTGTCAGTTCTGCCAAAATACATTTTGAGCTCTTATTTAACTTTGTAAAATTAAAACCTATTCATTGTAAATATTGTTACAGTTATGCACATAATATTAATTACTATTGGTGGTGAATAATATATTAAAAACTCTTCTTTAATCATGAGTATGAAAATTACGGCAAATATAACTTCAAGAATACTTTTATCACATATCTACATTTAACAAAACATTGATTTCAAATAATTTCATTGTCAAAATGAAAGATCAAAGAAATTCACATACCTGTATTTAAGCAGTATATTGTCCTGCCAATATTATCGTAAGATCCATATCCGGAAATTATCTACCATGGCAAAAAATGAAACGTTCAATTTCCCCTGTACACCGAGTATTTTCTACTTTCAGAGGACGAAATATCTCCCCTTGATGGCGCCGCATTCACCACACCGGATTCTGACCATGACAGTGACTCTGGAAATTGTGCACATAAAATGAAAAGCAGTTGGTGGCATGTCGACTGTACGAACGCGAACCTGAACGGATATTATAAGACATTATCAGATGTAATTGATCAGACCACAATGCATTGGAGGTTCTTCCCAGACCCACTGGTAACCTATCAACCCTTAAAAGAAACCAAAATGATGTTTCGATAGACCTGTCATGAAGAAGTTTATCTTCAACGTGTTGATATTGGTAACTAAGAGAAAAGTGTTTAAACAAATGCATTTTGAGAACATTTAGAAGGGGTTCTAACATTCAGATGACCCGGTATCATGTATCTTTGTGCTTCTTCAGATTACATTATATCTTAATGGCCTTTAATAATGATTATTTAATGTATGGGTTTTGAAATACGCGGATTCAAGAATGTGACTATATATCAATATTGATAATTCAACCGCATACCGTTTATTGGGATATTTTGGCGTCGGGTATCAGAATGAAGTGGTTTAATTTCGATACGTTAAAATATGGCATTTTTCTTTGCCATGTAAATTTTGGCGCATAACTTGATTTGATCAAAAGAAAACAAAACATGAAGATTTACTTTATACAAATCGATCCCACCACAATAACAAAACTGACGTGATTAGTTTTGAAGCCTTTTTGTTGTAAAGAAAACCCTTTGAAATAACGGTCTTCAAGAATGGTGATTAATAGTAACACATCTAATTATACACATGTTAACACAAAAGAAAAACTCGCACAGGTAACGGTTTTTTTGTTGTTGTTGACAGCACATACCTGAAATGTATCTTCATGTAACGTGATCGAGAAATGTACCCGAGAGTATGTGTTCACCTACGTGTAAATAACTTTCTATTTCAACTAGCAAATTATATTGTGATTCACTAACAGGAGAACCATGTGGTAGATAAGCCCTTGGCTTAGCCTGTAAACCCGTCCTCAATAAATAGAACATATTAGTGTCATTATTATTTAAGCTTAAATACAAGATGTCGGACCCGATGTATTCCATTTGTCAATGAAAACTTTCTATATTCGTATGTATTCGTTGAAACTTAATTTAATATGTATTCGAATCCATATCCATGCAGAAACTTTTGTATGTATTACTTTTTATATCCGTAGTGCTATTAAGACAAAAAACTTTTTTTTGGTATTCGAAGCGTATCTGTCATATGGATGCCGCCATAAAAAAAACCCAACTAAAATCGCATTCCATTAGGCGAGATAGTATCAATTCAGAATGAATCTACAAAATGAACGCGCGATGTGGTTGTGCGGATGAGAAAGTGTCGGTATTTGTGGGTCGTAAATAGGTATCTACTAACCGTTCCGGTTATGATATTATGATATAATTTATGTTACTAGATTCAATAATTATAGTTAAGATATGAGTGAAGTCCGGGAAAAACTCAATCTCATTAAAGCAACTCTTCAATATGTTTTTTTAATTAGAATTAAATGTGACTTATAAGCTAATATACACCAATACATACAGACAGCTAGCATGGGAAAACAAGCTAAAAGCTTATATTAATTCCTCTCCTGAAACAAAAGCACGGCGTTTCGACATGGACATATACACATTTAAAAGGGCAACTAGTGAGACAATACATTATTATTTAAATAGAAATATTTCTCTTTACATACATACAAGTATATAAATTGAGTGTTTAATATAGAAATATACCGTCAATGGACAAATATTTCTATAGTTACTATTCAATTAATTGATAAATCTATATGATTTTCGTATACTTGTACTGTAGACATTTATAATAATTATTGTTGTGATAATTAATGTAAAAATATTATTATAAATCTATTAAGTAGTTTGACACATGATATTGATTGAAACCCCAGTGATAAAACAAGAAAATTATACAAGGTATAAATTTCTGAAATATTTTACTGTAAAAATGAACTTCTGTACCGAAACAAAAATTTCCTCGTTCATGTTATTTTCAAGTGTAGGATCATCCTTGAAATGCTATGAAAATATTGTTGTCTGATGTTAGCATAGTTGATACAATTAAACAAAAAATGAAAAGAAATTTTCTATCATGAATCCACATGCACAATGAGGCGAGTCTAAAAGATTTTTATTCCAAAATTTTGGTTTAGTGAACTACATTCTACACGCAGCCGAGCATGAAGTATTTTGTTTGATCTATTACTGCGTTAAGATAGCTAAATAGTGTTCTTGTGATTTCAGTTTCAAAGTAATTTTTGAGAGCCTAAATATAGAGAAATTTTCTCTGATATCTACTGGATGTTAATTCCATGAAAAAATATGGAACGTTTCACGAATTTCCGTGTCATCCTTGCGCAGGTAATTCATTGACGTACCTAACAACAGTTATTTAACCTCACGAATATACCATATTTGCATATTACAGAGTTATCTCCCCTTCTTGATAAGTAATGATTGTGACACCATGTGTTTGCTAGCGTAAACCACGCTTTCCGGAATCGCTATCCGCTCTATTTTATCTGTTAGTCTCGCCGTCAAGTAGACGCTTGTAATGTTAGGATATGTGTGTGTTAAGCGTTCTAGGGCCTTAGATCGATGTAAAAAGAGGGCGCTGATGTCGTTGCCCGGCAGTATATAAAGCCGCGGTTTCAGCGGGAGTTTTTTTACGCGAGCCCAGAAACGATCACGTTGCAGTACGTAAAACTCAACTAGCGAGAGTTTTTCTGATTGTTGAACGAGCTGTTGAAGCGAGAACACCTTCTAATTAATACAAAGTAAATGTAGATGTGCCTGAACAAGGCTTGCCTATATGCGTCAGTTGTTATCAACTTACGATAGAGTTGAGATCGGAGATTGACGTGCCTGAATAAGGCTTTCCTCCTCCGCGTTAGATACTCTGGAGAGTAAGTTGTAAACTGAGACTTTGGATTGCTCGTTGAATGATTGCGTGTACATGAATCATTGAGAGTACTAGTGATTACTCTGTGAGTACTCGGTAATATGTAATGATTGTGTGTGAATCATTGCTGGAGAGATTGCTCAGAGAGTATTCGGTAAACATGAGTTCTCAGTAGCAAAGAGAAATCAGCGATTTTGAGTACTCGGTAGCTCGGTAGTATTAGGCCTTAGGGAAAGATTCTTATAGATAATATAACATAAATTTTATCGTAGTCTTTTTATGTATGTGCGAGTAGGGATTATTGAATCACCCAAGGTAGTAGAGACTACTCACACATGCTTAAAGATCTCTCGATATTTGTTGTTAATCATTATTCTGATCTGTATGATTTTTGCTGTTTGTATATTTTGAAGTAAGGTTATTATTATCACTCAGAGGCACTGAGTAATCATTGTATTTATATTGTTGATTATTGTATTTAGCGATAGATAGTATATAGGATCACAGCAAGGTCAGCTGTGTAATATCTGTATATATTTGCACTTAGTAATTTAATAGAAATAGTACATAATGTAGACACTATATAGATCAACAATTGATTGTGACTAGTACGGACCCGGTAAACGTCACATAATTTGATGGCAAGTGGTGATGATCTTGTCTATATTTTTGTGTTGTTCGATTACTCATTTTTTGATAAAAACTTATTCTAGATTAACTGTTTTGTTGTAAATATGATTACTGATGAGACATCTCGCACTCTTTTGAGAGATTCTGAGATGGATTTTGGTGAGGATAGTGGACAGGGATTTCACTCTAAACCATAACTACAGTTGTCGAAGGGGAGCAGTCATTATAGAGATTCTGGTATAACATCTATGTAAGCAGATTGCAGGACTTCTGAGGTAAAGACATATATTGCTGATTTATATACAGTTGTGTGACCGCACAACGTTACACGATGTGCGGTGTGTGCACGATGTGCGCGGGATGTATGCACGATGTACGGTCTGTGCTGTGTGCGCACGATGTGCGGTCTGGACGGTAGGAATGGTGTCTGGGCGGTGGTTATCGTGGTCGATATAAATGTAGGAATTCAATTTTAGTGAGTAAACATGCGGAACGATGATGTTTTTTTTTATTGCAACTGTATTGAAGACACGGTAAATCCAAATGTGATATAC
Source organism: Argopecten irradians (assembly GCF_041381155.1). Taxonomy (NCBI): domain Eukaryota; kingdom Metazoa; phylum Mollusca; class Bivalvia; order Pectinida; family Pectinidae; genus Argopecten; species Argopecten irradians. The sequence continues at coordinate 36,524,697 of NC_091147.1, read as the reverse complement.
ATACATGTATAAAGGATATCCATGATATTACAAATATGTATTTTGTTTAGTTTTTTGTTTTGTTTACCTGATTATGTATGTACTTGAGGCTGCTAAACAGTCTACTGTACCGGCTAATTAGGCCTTTACAAGGTTGATATACTACATATTAAATTAACATCTTCAAACTCTTTTTTGTATTGCTAAATTGAACAATATTTCAGTTTTGAAATTTAATTGTAAATAAATATCTAAAACAAATACTATAAATCTTTTAAAGCGGGACAGATTTATTAATTATATAGGTTTTACTAGAAATCTATATATTATTTTATCTAAATATCTTGTTTTATGTACGTTCATTCAGATATTCATATACTCTCTATACCAAATCTGTTAGACAAGTATGTATTCCTGAGCCAGGATATAAGTTAAATTGCAGGTAAAACAATTCATGACCAGAGGGCAGCATTAGTGACAGAGCGCGCGGCGAAATACACATACAATAGCTAGCTATATATATATATATATATATTAAGAAAAAAATATATCAACACGGCATTCCTTTTCGCTAACGTTTTCAGGCCTTTCAGGCCATCTTCAGGCGATTGTTTATTTACTTTAGCTTAGATACAAGATGACGTCATAGTAAATGATGACGTCATAATAGACAATACTCGCAGGGGAGGTAACGGTATTGTCAGTAAATATAGGTACAGGTATCACTATATTATTAAATTATTATAACTAATCAATAATGAACATATTAATGACCATTCAACAATGGTTTAAATAATTTTACAAACATATTTTCTTTGCAGAGTCTGTTTGTAATCCCAGCATCTCCCATCATGTAAAATGGGAATATAGTAAAATAGCCTTTACCACATGTGTCGAGGTGTGCACTGAGTGGGATTTTCCGAGTTTCTGGTGAGCGTATTTGCTGCTTATGAACTCGGACTCTCTCACTCAGTGCATTTCCTGTTTGTCCTATGTAGAATTCTTTACAAGTGGGACATACAATCACGTAGATAAGGTTTTTGCTTTTGCAACTCAAATAATTATTAGGCGTTACTTTTTTCCCAGTCTTTAAAAGAAGATTGGTCCCTTCGTGGATGTAATTGCAGGTCCCACATCGTGTGTCTCCACATTTCGTCACCGAGTAGGTGCATCCCTCTGAATCATTATATCGTGCACTTGTAAGTATCCTTTTCAAATTTGGCGGCTGTCGCTTACTTTGAAGGATTTCAGATTTCTTGACAAGTTGTTGCATCTTTTGGCTTTGATGTAAGATTGGAATTATGTCTTTTGCCGTTTCTACGATATTTTGATGATAGGGGTTATGTGTGACCACGAACGGTATATTTTGATTCTCGTGGGAGGACTTTACTTTCCGTAATTCATTAATGGGTATGACTTTAGCCCGGTCAATACTGTTGTTTATTAATTCCATGGGATAATGTTGTTTTCTCAAGAAACATCGAAGTTCATTCAATCTCTTTTCTCGTTTGCCATAGTCGATCACAATTGCACATATACGTCTGGCGAGGCAGAAAGGTATGTTATATATATATATATATATATAAAGCCAAATAACATAGCCAAAATTATAATTGTAGGGTGGGTAGGGAGGGTTTTTGAGCGGTCTTTCTGCTTCGAGACCATCTGAGAGAATGAAATCTCGGGCTCAGATGAACAGGTGAGCAGTATCCATGCACGGGTGGGCAGTGATTATATCACAGGGGCTGACATATATACAAAAGTTACTTAGTAATTTTGAAACAAAATTTATAAATTACCTCCCTTTATATATCACAAACTAAAGTATCTAGTTTAGGCTATTTTATTACAAACATATTTAAATAAATACCCTTCATCCCTGGTCTGAATTTCAAGCAAGTCCATATTTCCTGATTTTCACTTATAATAAGGGGTGAAAGGGCTACATATATAAGCAATTTCAGGCAACATCAGCTTTACTAATCTAAGGCAAACACAGCTTCACAAGCAAGCAAAATCAACTATCAACACATCACATCATACTTTACAAGCATGCAGCAAGCGGAATTGTCTGACATGCATACAAAATTCATCAAGCACGCATGCAAGTTATGCAATTTAACTGAGCATGATTAAATTATTATGTAGAAAATGCATATTTATTATATATAAATGTAAGATACAATGAAAATATTGATTACTACATGTATATGTATATTAAATATATATATTAAGCCACCAAGCCTCCGGCCTGCAAAAAGGAAGACCATCTAGAAAGCCTTATCTGTTTTTAGAGCCAGGATAGACCGTCTGACAGCAATTGCCAGATTCATTTTTTGCCCTAATTAATTTCAAGCATTATTCTATTGATATATGCATAGATACTCGCAGAAAAATACCTTTTTGGGTCTAACCGCGAGATTTGCAAAAATGCTACGAAAGTTGAATTCGTAGCATAATTGCAAATTCCGCGGTTAGACATTTCCTGTAAATGTATCAACTTTTAAATGTTATAATAGTGTTCGGAAGCCTTCAAAACCATAAGAAAAGAATAGATATTGTTTATAACTGCTTTAATTTACTCAGAAATTAGCATTATTAAAAACGTGATAAAATCACTTTTATTGACGAAATTAGAGGATAATGAAACAATATCATATAATTTTTTACTGTTTTAAAGCCTTCTTAACATTTTAAAAACATTCAAAAGTTAATAGAACAACCGGAATTGTCTAACCGCGGAAGTTGCAATTATGCTACGAAAGTTTTGAATTCGTAGCATAATTGCAAATTCCGCGGTTAGAAATTAATTAATGAAAAATACAATTATCCACCCTTTTATTGTTACTTTTATGTATAAATGTGTTGTTTAAATGTTTTATTTAATCATTTGAATCAGAATAAAAAAGATTTCCAAGGCGATTTTACTTTTAAAATTTTTATTATTATTAATTAGAATAATTGAACAGAATTACCTCCCCTTGCAAGAAATGGACATAAAATTTCATAATTGCTGATGTGAGGCGTAAAAACGCCGTTATTGTTACAAATAATTTTTCTAATTATTTGTTCGGTTGTTTTATTGATTTATATATAAGTATTTAGTAATCCATCAAGGAAAATTAACACAAAAAAATATTTACCGAATTACAATACCTTAAAACATAGGAATTAGAGTATAATTTGAAATAATTTCCATTAGGCAAGTATTATGCATTTTTTACTGCTAATTTTTTGCAATAATTATTTTCAAGCATTATTCTATTGATATATGCATAGATACTCGCAGAAAAATACCTTTTTGGGTCTAACCGCGAGATTTGCAAAAATGCTACGAAAGTTGAATTCGTAGCATAATTGCAAATTCCGCGGTTAGACATTTCCTGTAAATGTATCAACTTTTAAATGTTATAATAGTGTTCGGAAGCCTTCAAAACCATAAGAAAAGAATAGATATTGTTTATAACTGCTTTAAAATCACTTTTATCAGGTTTTTTATAATGAAATATATTGACGAAATTAGAGGATAATGAAACAATATCATATAATTTTTTACTGTTTTAAAGCCTTCTTAACATTTTAAAAACATTCAAAAGTTAATAGAACAACCGGAATTGTCTAACCGCGGAAGTTGATTATGCTACGAAAGTTTTGAATTCGTAGCATAATTGCAAATTCCGCGGTTAGAAATTAATTGATGAAAAATACAATTATCCATCCTTTTATTGTTACTTTTATGTATAAATGTGTTGTTTAAATGTTTTATTTAATCATTTGAATCAGAATAAATAAGATTTTCAAGGCGATTTTACTTTTAAAACTTTTATTATTATTAATTAGAATTATTGAACAAAATTACCTCCCCTTGCAAGAAACGGACATACAGTTTTATATTTTCTGATAGGAGACGTAAAAACAGGGTTATTGCTACAATTATTTTTTTCTAATTTTTTGTTTGATTGTTTTATTGATGTACATGTAAGTTTTTAGTAATCTATCAAGTCAAATTACACAAAAAATATTTACTGCATTACAAAACCTTGCAACATGGGAATTAGAGTATAATTGGAAACAATTGCGAAATGATATCAGAACATGCATCGATATGCAAAATGTGAAGATTGTACAATTATAACATGACTTTATCATAAAACAGCACCCGATAT